>NC_057798.1:242451766-242751766 GCF_018294505.1 Triticum aestivum
CCCTCCAAGCCGTACATACGACTTTCATCGAATACGGCTTTCCACAGAATTCTATAGGGATCTATGAGATCGAGTATGGAATTCTGTTTACTCACTTTAAATTGAGTATCTGTTTCCCTCCTTTTCCCGCTAGGATCGGAAATCCTGTATTTTCCATATCCATACGATCGAGTCCTTAGGTTTCCGAAATAGTGTAATGGAAAAAGAAGTGCTTCGAATCATTGCTATTTGACTCGGACCTGTTCTGAAAAAGTCGAGGTATTTCGAATTGTTTGTTGACACGGACAAAGTAAGGGAAAACCTCTGAAAGAATTTCCATATTGACCTTGGACATATAAGAGTTCCGAATCGAATCTCTTTAGAAAGAAGATCTTTTGTCTCATGGTAGTCTGCTCTAGTCCCTTTACGAAACTTTCGTTATTGGGTCCTTCTCCTGTTGCTTGATTCACATGGCATCATCAAATGATACAAGTCTTGGATAAGAATCTACAACGCACTAGAACGCCCTTGTTGATGATTCTTTACTGCGACTGCATCCAGCTCGAATAATGCGATATCTCCCACCGAGTTCAAAGATACTTAACCCTTCCTCCTCTTACTAATACTACAGAATGTTCTTGTATGCCCAATACCTGGTATAAGCAGTGATTTCAAATCTAGAAGTGAATCGTACTAATTTCCTTTACGTAAGGCAGAGTTGGGTTTTTGGGGTTGATAGTGGAAAAGTCGACAGAGAAGGATCAGCATATCCTTGTTTAAATAGGTCCACTAGACCTTAGCTACTTAATTTCATGGTATTTAGCACGGACGATAGAAGATTGGAATGATGGTATCAATGTGCCGCATTGAAATGAGAGTGGCTATATCGCTATCAATTAAGGTGGGACAGATCAGCCATCTCCACAGATTGCTAGTTTGCTGAAAACAATCCAGCTTTTGCCAAAAGAAAGCCAAACTCTCATCCAGATGCATCTCGATTCACATTTCTATATGATAATATGCACGACCGATTCTCGTATCTGCTGATACAAGAGATTCTTTCCAAAGATAACCCTAACCCCTGGGTGGGCGAAAGATGGAGACAATACTGCCGTTGAAGCGCAAGAGTGAGCAGCAGTCCGGTCAGCCCTTGCTTTCTCAACTTGAGCAGGAAACTTCCAACCAAATAGGAGGGAGGGGCACTCTCAAATAGGAATGCAAACAAAAAATGCGTGCTCTTGAGTGTCAATTCCTCTTCTGACCGAAGTGAATAACAAACATCCCTTCCATCTGGACACTGAATAATGAGAGAATCGTAGAAGTTATCGGAATCCGGGGCTAGAGTCTTTGGCTGAACATCCACAGATGATCGATTCCCTGCGCTAGCAAGTATTGGATTGGAGTGGGGGTTAGTTGGCTCACCATATGGTATAAATCGATAGATATATTTGATACGTCCTATAACATGGAGACGGAGATAGCCAAGCCCCTTTCTCGAAAGGCAAACCCTCTTTATCATCCAACACAGGATCTCCCTATGGAATACCACCATTGTCTTTCTCCATCTCACTCAATAGTATATATCAGTATAAATAGCTCAGCTCACGAAATAGAGCGAGCAAGAGCTCGAACTTGGTAGGAAAGTTCGGATAAGTCGACTCGACTCCTTAGTGCAGCGTACACTTGCTGAAGCAAAACGAGGCTCATCCATTTGTTTTGATCCGAATCACACTCTAGACCAGCTCTTCTTATAGAGAAGGAACTCCACTTTGACAGTCATACGAGAGGGAAGAGACTCAAAGTTGATGAGAATAGTCGATTTGACCGGTATCACGAATAGCAGTTTTAGTAGAAAAGGGCGTTGATGATTGAAAGGATTTCTCCTCGAACCACTAGTAACTATGTCAGCTTTTGTCATTCTGATGATACTGAATCGGATCAATATTTGGAATAACAATATCTGATCTATCAAATCGATTCATCATCGAGAATGGAATAGTATAACATAGGAATTTGATCCAAACAAACTCCGAATTGGGATTTCTTATTGGATCAGGAATCCCATTGCATTTTGCATCCTTTTCCATTTTGCTTCTTTCAGGCAGTTTTGGCTCGCAATAAAGCTAGGGTCCTGATCGAGCAAGACTACGTCCTATCTATCTACCTCTCCAAACACAATATCTTGAGTACCTATGATGGTGACTACATCTGCTGGCATGTGATGTTTGGACATAGAATCGAGTCCTTGTGAATGGGCAAAGCCAGGTGCTCTTATTTTACAACGGTAGGGACGATTACTCCCATTACTGACAAGAAAGACACCAAATTCACCTTTAGGTGCTTCAACTGCGGTATAGGTAGAAGGAGCTGGTACGGAAAAACCTTCTGTATAAAGTTCGAAATGGTGAATTGAGGTAGAATAGACCGATGATCCGGTAGTCATTTGGCCGGCTATGGAAAGAAAAAGCTTGCATCTGCTCCCCCTAAACTATAACGGGTCCCATATCTCTCCAAACCTAACGTGGTAGTTTCCCATCATAAGGCTTTCCATCTATAGATTGAGCCATTACCCACCAAGGATCCCATTCGTTCAGAACTCAGTCGACTGCTTCTATAGATAAGGCGGAACGTCCTTAGTTCAGCATTATAGCACATAGTCTCCGACGCTACTACAGCGCTTCGCTAACTCGAAGCGCCTCGCTATGAGAATGATGCGTCGCTAGCGCTCGGCTAAGTCGTCGAACCCTCGCGCTGACCATTCGCTTTCTCAGTAGCGAAAGCGCTTCTCTTTGCCCCTTAACTTCATAAAGTATTTGGAAAGAAAAGAAAGAGATTCTTGGTTTTATTGCTCCCGCTTCCTCATCTGCGCTCGTCAAGCCAACTTTGCTTTTTGGGAGGCGAAAGAGGGGTTGAAGCGGACATGTCGAAATGACAGCATCGAAGATATCTATATACACAGGAACGCTTATTCCGGACTGCGTTCCGGAAAAAGTAGCCTACTTGACAGAAAGGGTGGGCACTCTCGGCGCGGAGGTAGGCACTCTCGTCTTTCAACCCCACCGTCACTTTGAATTTAGTGGGGCACTGTTTACTTACAGCCTCTACGAGTTGCAAGTGAATGGGGCCGGTGCGTGGTGAACGGAAGGGTTCATCAAGCCATTTCTCTCCTTAACACCCCTAAACTAAATAGGAAGAGGGGTACTTGACTAATAGGGGGCAATTGCATGGCACCTGACTGTGAGGGACCTCTTGATACCTTATGTTCACTTCCTAACTAGTAGCCAGTTTCCTGTCGCGGAAGCCTTTTCCCAGTGCGCGGAGCCCCGATGAGGAAGGTGTTAGTGCTTTCTCATGGGTTCAATAATGCTAATCCCTCTTTTTGTGCCGGGAAGAAGATAAGAAAAGGCGAAGCCTTCTCTTGGTTTCCCAACCTGTTGCTTCTAAAGGCTGCCCTCTCTCGGCTGGATTTTGGTCCAGCCTACTGCGAGGATCCCGTATCCCGTACATCGTCTTTCTCCCTCCTGGGTTCCCGTGGTTCCTATGCCGCCGCGTTTCCCGGTCCTTTTCTTTTAGTGCTTCGACCCGAAGCGCTAGCTTGACGCATTTTCCGTGGATAAGATGGCAGCGCTCCAGCTCACTAAAGAATGGGACGGCAGTGGTCCGCCGGCAAGCTCGTTCTGATCCTGGACGCAGTACATTGGAATCCTGAAGCACCACCACGAACGCTACCACGCGTGCGCCTGCGGTGCGGTAAGGCACCACCCTGTTGTGCCAGCAGCCAACTCCGGCGTGTCAGCTTAGTTATCCTCATCAAGCCACAACCTTGATGTCTAGCTTCCCAACTGGTAGACGGTTCCCTTTCCCCCGGATCAATGAAGAAGGGAGAAGTCATTTGATTCCTCCGAAGAACCGGAAGCGAAGCGCTATGCCGGGGCGAGGGGACGGGAAAAGAAACTGCTCCGAAGAAAGATATTGGGGTTCCCAATGCTTCTCCACGCCCAACGAGATGCGCCAACCTCGGGATGCTTTACTCCTAACCCCACGGCGGTTCCGAGACGGAGCTTAACCTGAGTCTCGGTTAAGAACGGCGATGATCTACGTTTCACACGGCGCACGATTCCATGGATAGTTTCATTCGAGATCATGATGGAGGACATAGCTTACGATCATCGGCTTTGATCATGACACTAGGCATTTGATTAGGACATTGCACAATGATCCGAACACTTTGTCGCATCTCTTCAATAAGGATACAGTAACGATCATAGCGATCTCCTCTGGTACCTACTGGTACGTCAAGATCCGATTGGTCATGAACATCGTAAGGTGCTGCTCTTCGCGAATCCCAGCATACCCCAGGTTGGGATGGGTAGGCCCACCACTTCACTTTTGCACTTTCACTTAGGCCCGGGCCAAGTCAGTGGGGGGACCCTGTCGGGCTCCTTCCCCCCCAAAACAAACTGTACGTGGGAGTTTCCCTTCATACGGCTCGAATCATTCTCAGATGCCCCGAGAGGCATCTTTCCTTATGATCTGGTGGTTCACACGCGCACAAACGAGCACCGGCCGCAACAGCAAGGAACTATGACCAATAGAGTCAGACACAGAGCGTCATACTTCTTTATCTTGTGATGGTTGAGGAGTTTCTTTCTCAGAGGGTGCGGGACGCTTGCGGAGTCCGTGCCTTCCGTACCACCACAGGTCGTTCTTGGGCAGATCCCGCTCCTAAACATAAGGGAGGGATAGGGGGAAAGGGGCCCTAAAAATCATATAAATAGGGCTGTAGAAAGACCACTTTCATTCGACGTTCCGGGGCGCCCGATTCGATCGACGAATTTGGCGAGCTGATCCGCTTTGATCCAGGAGAAAGCCCAGTCAGCCACCTTTTTGATGCAGGTCACGTGACCTACAGCTCGGCCTTCGCTTTTTGAGACTTCCTCTACCCACATCTCTATGTGCCCGCAGCACTTTCATATGGAGAAAGATGGGCTTACCATGTTCCATCAATAGCACCTAACCTATGCCGATTTTGGCGGACCGTGCTCCACCCCGGTGAACTCATGCGGTTCCGACGTGCCCAGAGGCCAGAGGCGAATCCGTTCATGGTCCGTAGGACCAATACCATTCGAAGGTTGATGGCCCGCCCCGCCTAGAATAGGAATCTTTGACTGGGCTTACACACATTCGCTCACTTACGCTGTCCCCCCTCAGCTCACCCTAGCCCCGGGTACGTCGTCTCCAAGGCTTCACACAAAATCTTCACTGACAACATATGCATGCTTTTGTAGGGTCAGGCAGAACCGTTGTTGCCTGATGGGAACTTCCCCCATATTGCTATCAATGTCTTCATGTCGCACGACCTCTTAACATTACACCACTGAATCCCCAATCCTTTGCTTGCTGTGCAGTGACAGTACCAATATCCACTAATTGTTGTTTCTAGATATGGTTGCCGGTTGACATCTCTTCTAATTCGTCGATACGAGAAGCAAATTGTTGTGTGGAGGAATCAATATCTCGACATAAGCCAAGAGGCAGATCTTGTGCCACTCCACCAGGTCTTATGAAACTGGCATGCATCCTGGCTCCTGGGACTCTTTCATAGAATTCCAACAATTTCTCCCGCTCCTCAAAAGCCCAAAGGAACGGAGTTGATGCTCCCACATCCATAGCATGAGTAGTTGAAGCAAGTGAATGATTTGAAATTCGAGTTATTTCACAGAATAACACTCTTATATATTGAGCTCGTAATGGTACCTCACAATTCAAAAGTCTCTCTACGGCTGAAGAATGAGCGTGTTCTTGGGCCATCGTAGAAACATAGATAGGGTCAACGACGGAACGAACAACGAAACTTTACGACAGCTTTTTCGTACACGTTCACTTGCATCACATACACAAGTGCTCTCTGAACCGTGCAATAAGGTCACCCATAACACGGCTCTCCCACTGGAGTTACCTTAGCCCCGGGCCATGCTATTCCATGATATTGGAAAAAGTTGACTAATTATTATTATCGTCTTGAAAGCTGGGCGCCTTTTGAATATGAGTGGGGCTCCTAGTCTAGGCGGCGCCTTCGTGGAGCCAAACCGAAGGAAGAGAAAAAGGGCGAGGCCACACCCGGCTTCGAATAGGAGGGGGGCTTAGCTCTGGATCCCGCCTGCTTGCAGAAATGAATGGATCAGAAAGGGGGCTGGGTTCTATTTCCGGGCCGGGCAGGAGGTGAAGGCCAGAAGAAGAAGAGAAGTGCGCCTTCCCGGTAAGGAAGAGGATAAAAAGGTGTTGTCATCTATCTCGACCTGTTTCCCGAGGCGTTGGAAATGAAGACCGGCTCAGAGAATCACTGGCGTGCTTTCTCTCCCCCATCGTTTCGCCAACAAAGAAGTCATCCTTGACTTGACTATTGACCATTCCATCCCTACCGAGCCGCCTCTTCGAAGTATTTACCTCTGCCTTTCTTTTTTGAGAACATACCCTTCAAATCAAAAAGAAAAAAAGAAAGAAAAGTTCCTCGTCTGTGATTTAATTGGCCCTAAGGGAGTTTACTCGACCCATTCTCCAGTCTCCCGCACTGCTCAAGTGTGCGACTCCGTATGAGGACCTCCTTCCCTTTTGCTCTGCCCACTCTCCGTTCACACGGTTATCAAAGCGGAGGAAGGGCGGGCAGCAGGTACCACGAGCCCTTTGTCCCACACATCTATCAAGAAGCAAGTGTAGTTCACCGGTTCCACCGAATGCTCCTATCTCTCGGCAAAGATCGTGTGAGTGTGCAGTTATGCTTCGGATGCTTCGCCGTGGAATAGATCGATTCAGTTCCCCTTCTTTTCCGGTGCACTCGCTTTGTATCTCCGACACACAAGGAAGGACGCGGTGGGAAGAAAGCTGCCCTAGCCTCTGTCCGGTCGATCATTCCGCTGGCATCTTGCATTCACGCCTCCGTTTGACTGCCGCTCGGGAATGTAGTTGTAGATACGTGAGTCTTAGTGGGTCGTTGGCTCCGCCTCTTATCTCCTTCTACGACATGCTGTAGTCGTCGCCATATTCAATATGTCACTTAGTCATATCTGCCTCGCAGCGGGTCAGCACCTCCGAAAGAAAGGGAGGGAGGACTTCATTCAGTGACTCCGCGATCGCCCTCTAAACGATCAAAATAAGGTAAAGCTTGAAGATAAGTTTTGTACTCGATTAATTTCTCAGTCCCTCTAGTCGGGTGGGCGCCGGCCAGCCGGATCCCCCTGAAAATCGTACGTGCGGGTCTCCCCGCATGCGGCTCACGCCATTTGAGGTGGCCCAGCCCAGCATTCATTCTAAAATCCTGTAGTGAAATTGAGACTGCTCGACCTCGGAAGCAAATTCGTGTGTAGGCAGCGCTGTCTTAATACCGTTGACTGTATCTATTCATTGATACATTGGCTCGCTCCCCCCCCCCCTCTTTTTTCCAGAATGAATGAGCCGCTCGGACCTTCCATTTCCGTCAAATGACCCGGCTTCCCCTGGCTCTTCCACCGTCCGGGCTCCCTTTCCTCCCTATGCTCCCCCGGCGCAGGCCCACCACGCTTCGCGCCTGCGGCGTTTTCGCCAGACGGTCTTTGCCAGTAGTGCCATCCTCCCCGCAAGCTGTCTGTATGGGTGGGTTGTCCCTTGCTGCTACGTTCTGTTAGGCGCTATGAATTACAGGAAATTCAGTGGTTGACTTGGACAGCAGGCGTGTTACACGTTCTACCGTGCCGAGATGTGAGGTGCAGGTGGTGATGATCACCCCGGGGTATGCGCTAGCGCCCTTGACGGGCACTCCAGGACCCGCCTACGCTCGTGAAAACCCAGGCCGGTCCTCTGACCAGATGTGTGGATAACGAGGCCACCTTCACAACCTTCTCCCTTCTATCTTTATCCAAAGTCAGGTAGGGCGGTTCGCTTGAGTTGCTCAACCGTCCCTTTGCCCGGTGCTCATGACGCGCTACGGAACCTCCACCGTGCTAGCGGCATAGGAGCCTACTCAGCGTCAGCAGCTTCGTGCCGCACTAGAATGATCCAATATGTGGTTCCGCACGTTCCACCACTTCTCCGTTCATTTCCAATACTGATCGTGAAACACCATGAGCAGCAGGATGTTGAGGTCCGGAATTCGAAGTGAAATTCTTGATTTGCCCGTTCCTAGTCGTCATGGGAAAGAAATAAGAAAGAAATAAGAAAGAGATTATTCCCCTAGAGCTTGTCCAGTACCACCAGTACTCAAAATGCATCTCCGCGCGTCTACCTGGCGCTTTTATTAGCCGCCTTGCATGCAAGCGAAGTGCTATTGGCGGCAATTAATAGCTCACTGAGCGATGATTGATGCAGTCAGTCAGTGCCCTCGATTATTCTATTCCTGATAGAAGGATCATGGCGCCCCGGAAGCATTCCATCCAGCAGCAGCATCTCCTTCAACCACGTGAGGACAAAACTGATGTTAGCTACATTCGAGCGTTCACCGCACAGAGGCGATCTCGAACACTACCTATGATAATAAATCCAAAGGAAAGGTCGACAAAATGATTCAATCTGACTTTCTTGGTATTCTGGATTGAGTAAAAAAGGGATATATGAAGTTCAAGGCCTTGCCAAAACCGTCATGGCCCTATTATGTATAGGCCGTACTAAGCCAATAGCGAATAACAAACTCTTTCCTGCTCCCTCGACCTTAATTAACTCCCCCATCCTGCCAAGCCTCAGCTGCCAGCCCATTGTATCTAAGCACACTGCGGCAAATTGATACAAGTAGCTAAAGATCTCGCATCCGACATCTCCGGCCGAACGGTTAGGCAACACTAGGGCGCTTGGGTCAAAATTCCGCTTACCAAACAAGATGTCGAGAGGCGAACTCTGTAATTCCCCTCCTGCAAAAGTGATAGCGGCCGTAGCATCCGTGTGGAAGAGGGTAAGCTTTCGGCAACACCTTTTTCAGATTGGAAAGGATGAATACTTGTGTTGGGTCCTGCAGACCAGGATAGCCTCAGATCAAAACCTAATAAATGTACCTGGGGTTGATCATATTTTTGGGGCAATAAGTATTCCGGAATTTGAGCGCTTATGTAGCTCAAAACTCTGCCACCTGAATACTTGATTCATTAAGGTCGTCACCCTATACCCGGAAGTCTCTATCGTTTTCTTTGTCTGTTAAGCTTCACAGGGTTGGGACTCCCTAAATCAAACTGCAATCGTTGTTTATCAACCACTCACGACGACACCGAGATCTTCGGCTTAGCTCCCACAGGTCATCCACCCGGGGCGGAAGATAACGAAAGGGAGACAAAGTCCTAACTAAATCAACACACAATAACCTCAACCTTCTACCCATTCCATCCATCATATCAGTCGAGTCGAGGAGATTCGTTCTTATCTATAGACAAGGCAAGAGAGAACTTATGACCTCGCGGATGGAGAGGGATTCGAACCCCCGGTATTCCTATCAATACTTCGGTTTTCAAGACCGACTCTTTCAACCGCTCAGATATCCATCCCTACGCTCGCCCGCCCTATCTATCTGCGCGCTAGCAGGTAGGGGCAACTCTATGTGATTCGCTACGCTTGCTTGCGCCCCACCCCGTAAGCTGACTCTATTGCCTAGCGGTTAGCGACACTTTTCCGGTAGTACGAATCGCTACGCTTCGCTTCTTTCTATATGATAATATGCACCGTTGGTTGCAGCGCTCCCTGCGGGTAATAGCAAGAGAGTGAAGAACGAACGATCCTCAAAAAAGTCAGCAGTGAATGAGTCCGACTCGAGTTCGTGAGTCAAAGGCGTGGCAAGAGAGCGAGTTCGACTCGCGAACGATCCGCAAGTGAAGGACCGATCCTTTAACGCCAGTACTGTTGCGAGACTGGTACTTGGTGGCTCACGAGCAACATATAGAAAAAGGTTGCCCATCACTCCCTCGCTCCTTTTTGAAGGCCCACCGCTCCCCCTTTCTTTAAGTATGTATCCCGGCTTGCATTTTGGGGCGAGTACTATAGTTCCTCCATAATCACACAGAACGCCCAGCTTCGAAGAGCTGCTCTCTCCCCAGTCCATAGCAAGGTGTGGAATCTGGATCTACTGTGTGTTCTGACTCTATTGGATCAAGTCAGATACTAAGCCTTCTACTACTACTACTTAGGAGATCAAATGCTATATTTCAGAGATTGGACTCTCTTACTGTGTTTTTTCAGGGTTGTTCCCGAGCCAGGTTCCCTAGATCCATTCTTACCTAAATGGATGAATGAAGAAGGGGGTATTCATAGGCACTAGTTATTTTCTTATGTGTGGACTTCGACCTTACAAAGTATGAGTCCGTGCCTTCCTAAGTTGGTCCTGAATTTCCAATGAAGTTTTGATTTTCTCGAGGGACGTAGCAAACTGTTTGGTTGGCTCCGAGCATTCTAAAAATAGAGTCCTGCCTGGACAATGTTGATAACGGGAAATCTCTAACCTCCATGGTGGGTGTGAAGAAGGGTACAGCTAGAAAGTGAGAGAATATCTTTATGGATATGAGTCTGAGGCAGAAGTCTCTGAATGCGGGCCTGACGAACCTTTTGTACCAGGATCATCACGAGACTTTGTTTCTGTGGTAGATGACTCAATAGGCAGGGCCTAGAACCTCTAAAGAGGGTGTGACCGATCACCAGATCATGATCAAGAAGAGTCAAAGCTGTCTTACTAGCGCGAGCAATCATCCAACTATGGTGGTTTCTCAACCCGTGCGTACATTTCTGTTGCACATTGTGAGTTCATATTTTCTTTTCTAAGAAACAAAAGTTCGAGCAAATGCCGTTCTAGCAGGTACAAGAACTCCCATTCAGTAGGCGTCTGCTTTAGCAATGTCTTTGATCCTCGATCAACAATTTGAGGAAGACGAGACAGAAGCCTTTGGATGAAACCAATGAATCTTCCGATCCGAAAGACTAAGGGGCTAGGTGCTCACCTACTATCTACACATTTCCTCTTTGGCGTTGGCTCCACCAGTTTTGACTGCGAGTCGCTTTAGTTATCTCAAATCTTTGGCAGGAAGGGGCCAAGCCAAATAGTGCTCTTTAGAAGCGTAATCCGTGCTTGAAACTCCTTCGCTAGGATCCAAAAACCTATGCTTCCGCTCTTCCTCACCAGGCAATGCTTACTCTTCTCGATCAAGATTTTGGAGACTTTGAAGCTCAAGGACACGACAGCGCTTGAAACAAATGCTTTGTTTTGGCACCTTCGTCTTCCTTTCTAACATTAGTAAATTCGAGCTAATGGGACCAGTTTTTAATTGCCTAGAGGGTGGAGAAGTCACATCATCTGAGGTTTGTTGTGGGTTCAATTATGACCCCGGTCTAGAAGACGGAGTGGTTGCACGTGTAAGTACATCATGTTACATATCTATTTTAAGCTAAGCTAAATGCCTAAACTAAACAATTTTCTATTAAGCGCGGCATCCTCTCTTCGGGGCGACCCTATCGATGATTTCATTCTGTACAATGTGAAACCTGAAATACCAACGGTAGTTTCCAAGTGCCATCTCTATTCGACTCCCATGCTTATTCTTGAACGCTTGAAGGGGAAGTCCGGGCTGGGTCAGCTAAAGGCGGAGCCGGGCGGGATATGGTATTAGCTCTCTATGTGCTATTAGCTTAAGCTTATCACTCCAGCTTATTACCCTAGGCAGAGGGGGTAGGGGAGCATCACTAGAGAGTCTCCGTACCCGGTACAAGATCCTTGCTTATATAAATTCATTCAAGGTTATGGCTGAACTGGTCTCACCGCTTCCTTCCTCAATGCTAGCGGGACCCTTGCTTTCCATTTCCTTTCGAAGGGGACCGACCATATGCATACTTCTTTTTGTACAACTTTGCTCTGTTGGAGCCTTTGCAATAAGAAAGTGGATTAGGAGAGAGAGCTCGCAGACGATGTTCCCTTCCTTCTATATATCCATATATCTATCGCCCCCGGGCACTCCAGAGCCAGTGTGACATTCTATCCGAAATGCATGCATCTCACATTAGGTAGCCATCCATGACCCCGTGTGTGTTTCCCAATTGCTCATCCAAACCATCATTTCTTTATTCCATCCCGGAACGGAGATCTGACCCAAGGAAGGAATTGCCTTCTTTCTCATGCCAACCAGATGGATGCGGCCCAGAGCTGAGTGAATTCCCTCTGGGTGAGCGCTATGGAGATAGGCCAGGATCAATGAAAATAACCGAGATCGATCGGTATCCATCACTCAGAGAGCTGCTTTCTCCCCGATATCTGTATCTGCTTTCGGACAGCCAAACAAGCAAGAAGAAGGAAACTTCCATTTCGCATAGCTGCTAAAGTAGTAGTTTTTGTCAAATCATACTTCTGACCAATAGTATCAGTGGCTTTATGCGTCCGCAACCTCGTTTTGTATCTGCATAGTGAAGGAAAGAAAGAAGCATGTTAAGGTGACTTGAGGGAAAGACTGATCCTGATAGACAAGAATGGTATGGTTGGATTGCCAGTGAATAAGCAGCAAGGCTAAAGCAGGGATTGGATTTACTTCTTCTATTGTCAGTAGCATCATTTTCCTTCCACCCTCTCAAGAACTTCCTGAAGCCCTGAGACACTTGTTACCAATAGTCTGGAATGGAACATTTGCAACAGTTCTTGTAGGCCATTTCTGTAACAGCATATCTCTAAACCCTTCTTGCGGATGGTTCAAAACGAAACTTAGTGGCAGCCCCTATCTTCCCCATTTTCTAGAAGTAAAGGACAATGATCTGACCCAGCTTGCAAGAGGGATAGTAAAACTTAGGAAATAAATCCTCAGAAGTTGAAGAAACCAGAACTCTATCCAAAACTTCTCTCACTGGCCTGTCTTGTTTGTTAGTCCAGGCCACCAACCCTTCTCAGTTCCTGTAGTTCAGTTTCAGATCTGAAAGCATTAAAAGCTTCCATCCTATTAATATGTATTCTGCCATTGTTTCATGAGCAAATCTGATCATGTCCCGCAAAGGTAGATCAACACTCTGCACAAAGTTAGTGAGCTCTAACAAAAACATAGCTCTTAAATTTGGTTGGACCATAAACATCCACCCAAGCACAATTATCACAAAGCCTCTATACTCAAACACCATGGAGAAATTGACCCTCCCCAATGAGGTCTGCATCCATGACATCCAGATTGACTCCAATAAGCATTCCACCTTTACTGCCACTGGCTGGCTTGCAAAACCACTTGAAAAGCTTTCTGCCACCAATTGCCATTAACTCTTTATCTGAGAAATGTTCTCTCTTAGTTTCTTGCACACAAACTATGTCCACCCACTCTATCACTTCAAAAGGTTGCCCCCTTCTACCTGGCCAGGCCCCTCACATTCAAGATTAGTGTCTTCATGGCGGTATCTGTTTTTTGTTATGCCTCCTCTTAGCTCTGCTCGTAGTGTTCTTGTCACCAACTGGTATACAAGTATTGTGATTATCTAACTCTTCAACAATCTGAGTAATATCCTCATTCTCTGAATCAGAGCTTAACTCGACACTGGAAGACTGCTCCTTCTCATGAGCAGCTAACTTCTTTTTCTGAGCAGCTTCATAAAGCAATGCTTGAGCAAGTTCTCTTGCTTTAATAGAATTTATAGACCTGTCAATTTCCTCCTGTGTACTGCCCAACACTAGACCACTATCTACAGCAGATTTTACTAGACTAGCAGAATCAATGGAATTGCAAATAGCATATCTGTTAGTAGAAGACATACCTGGTTCATCAAGATTCTTGCGTGAAGCCATCCTTTCTGCACGTTGCTGAATAGGCATGCCATCCTTCGGGATCCTATCCTAGCACTTGTCCTCGTTGCTTTAATTCTTGCGTTTGCACCTCATTGAACTTCTCTTGTTCTTTGGTCTTTCCAGAAAAAACCTCCATACCTTAATAATAGGGGCTTGTGTATAAAGGAAAGCAGCAAACCGGTCAAAGGCGAAGCTGTTCTATCTCAACTCTCTGACTTGCAGGAAGATGTGGCGGATCTCAAGGCTGGCTCTATTCCAAGTACAAGTTCCGAGGTGAAATGCGTTGATGTGGCCAATCGATATACAGTATAGTTGAATGGTTCGACAAGTTCACATGCCGGAGCTACCTGTTCTCCGCGATTCAATTGGTTCTTCTGCCTTGCCTTCTTATCTATCGGTCCCAAGGTCAAAGAAATAGGTTCAGTGGTTCGACCTCCCAAAGGTTAAAGAAAGACATCGGTATTAAGACCACTCCCTCCGGATGATGATATGTCCCAACCATCTATAGCCCATGGTTCGTTACTCGGGAATTCGGAGAGGTCAGATGAGATAGATGGGTGTGTTCAAAATGGAATGATCCCCTTTTCTCATGTTTGCATTTTTGTTGTCCACAAACAAATAAAGAGTCCGAAAAGACGTACGCATAACAGACTCGGTACCTAGGTCAATGGGTTCAGTGGAGAATTGCGTTACTGTAATAGCGAAGGTATCTATGAAATGCAGTACCAAGGTCAATGAAATTGAAAGGCACCTCTGACAACAGAATCAAAAGGGATTTGGCGGCTATAGACGACTTAGAGGGGTTTTCATAAAGAGAAGCTTTCGTGCAGTACACCTATTTTTCTATAGAAGTGAATGGCCCCTTAGTTGGCTAGTCTGATCAATCGGCAGGCTCAGCCTCTACGTCGTATTCTGATATAGAAAGAAAAGAACCGAACTCCTGGAGGGTGAAAGAAGAATCTCAAGTTGATACTCTGCCAAGGGATCTGTTCACAACTGGTACTTCACATGCCTTAGAAGTAGATTTGAATGAGAATGAATGAAATGAGCAAACGTTACTAGGAAGGTGAACTCGCTATCAAACTACTGCCTGCGCTAGGGGAAGCGCGAAAGAAAAACCTGTTCCAAGCAAGATCTGATACCCTTGAAGGACTCCCAGGAATGAGAGAGCAAGTACAAGGACAATCTTATTTTCTAAGGATAGGCGGTATTCCATAATTAACATAGTTCGGTTAGAGTGGATTTGAAAAGCTACAGCATATCGATAAGTTGCTAATTTAGCTAAGTCAACTCCACTACGGAATCTAGCTCTCCATAAGAGGGTATTCCCAATGAGACAAGTAGTTTATCGAAGGGACCCTCTGTCTGAAGATTGTAGTCCGGATTTCTCGGAATAGAATAATTGAATGAGCAGGTGCAGATGGTCAATCTCCATCTTGAAGCCGAGTCTCTCTGTCTTATTATTTTATATAAAGATATAACTCGATCGATCGTAGATTGATTTTGTGATCTGATCTTCATTTGGGCGGCTTTCGCTCAATCAGTGGTTGTAGTGATAAGGCAAATCAAAGGGGTCAAAAAAGAAGATATAGAATTGTAGCTAACGGGGTTCGCTCGCCCTCGCCTGTCACTATAGCGTGTCAAGTTTCTCTCTTTCCAATCGGGATTTTTTAGGTGTGAAGTGAAGTTCACCAGAAACGCTAGCTATATGCTTAACACAGGGTACAAGAATGAAGAAACCATGAAACCAACCTAAAATCACTGCCAGCACTTAGTTAGTTAAAGCCCAGGAACCACTTGTGTTACACCGGTGAAGCAGAAGCTCCGAAAGCTGTCCGAGGAGCCAGCCATAGGTGGGTTCTTTACTGGCCATAGGTAGGTCCCTTACTGCTGGATCCTCTAAGCAGGGAAATATCGTAGCTAGTATGAATTGGAAGAACGATCATACCGAACCCAGGATCCTGCAACTATTCTTCCTTCGTTCAAGACTCGCTTTTCTCATGGGTTGAATGAGTGAGCCTTGGCCATACATACTGAGATTCAACAGTCAACTTTGGAGTCCGTCCTAAAGCCCCACCAATCTACATAGGTGATACCAGGGTAGGTACTTGAAAGACGAGAATAGAACCCATGCTGATGTACCTTAGCTTTTCCGATCTTCCAATCCTAAACAAGATCATAAATAAGAGTCCCAGGCCGCTTAACGCCCTCTTAGCACATATGATAGGAGCTGGCATACAGAATTACAAGAAGTTGGTACTTTTTCCGATCCTTTCTGCCTTCTCACCAGCAAAATAGGATCGATCGCGAAATCAAAGAAATCTTTCACCTCACATCTAAGATGAGCTAGCGCTCGCATCACCTTTCGATATCCTATATTTTTGATATTCAACAAGTAGCATTTCCACGGCATTCTTTAGATGGATTTCACTGCCCCTCATCTACTCCTCAGCTGGGTATCTATTTCTCAATACGGTGCTTTAGTGACGGATTCTGGCATCGCATGGATCTCTTAATCAAATAGGGTCTCCCGGATAGGTCAAAATGAATGTGACACCCGTGATAGGACCACTACTGATTAAACTAAGCCCTTTAAGGAAGGCGTACGGCAAACACTTGGACTGAAGCATGAGCTGGTTCAAACCACTATACCTGATATATCACGAAATCTATACTGGATTTTCAGCGCTGCGCTCAAGGTCAGGAAGAAGAAGAAGTGTGTGAGATTGTAATAAGTATGACTGGAGAAGCTTTTAAAGAAGTGGAGGAAGTAGAATGGATAAATTCTATCAATTTCTAGCTCTCGTAGCTGAATGAAGAAATAGATAATGGGATGCATTAATAGTTTCATCCAATTGCTAGCAAGTCAAGTACATAATAGTCTAATTGAGTATTTAGAAAAGCCTATCTAAGACGAGTCGGTGTTGTATGTTGAGTGTGGTTTCTTACTGTTTCCGGAGTAGCCTCTATATATTGAGTTTATAGGATGGAGTCCATATCCCTCCTTTTTACTTCATGGATCTTGTCAGCATACAGGATACTATACTGTCATAAAGAAAGCGGGTATCTGAGAATATGGATCAGCAGCGGATACCAGATTGGTAAAAACCTGCTCAAAAAGCTAGAGTTGATGGTTTCGGGAAAGCTAAGCTAAAGCAAGCAGTAAACTAGTGGGTGCAAGCACGTTAATGAAAAAAAATGTGATAGAAAATCCTACTGTTAGCAGCGACTGCGACACTTCGTAACAGCTCCTTAGAGATCAATGTCTTATTGGTATTTGCTCGATTGCAGGCAATAACGTTAGTAAATTAGGTGAATGTACGTAAATCGAGGTACACGAGTCTAGCCAGGTATAGGTAGAAAAGGGGTATAGTAGGTCTCATGGAAAGGGAGATAGTGGGACGAATAGTTCATCGTGCAAGTGTTACGAATAGATAGGAGTCTCGACTCCGTCCTTCGAAAAGAAGATGGTTCGCGCTAAGGGTGACTAAAGGCGGAGAATTCTGTACGCCAAGAAGAAAAGAAAGTTTGTAGGGGTGAGAATGAACTTTCAAACCCTTTTCTTGCCCCTATCCTTTTTGCTTTCGATAACTTCTATCGCTTCCTAATCATATGAGTCTAGTGCAACATACTACTACTAATATGGAGTCATATTCTTCTTAAGCCTCCTTTCCCAGATCCAAGTTCCGAATCCCAGGGAGAGATCAAGACAATGCAGCAGGGTTGGCAAGCATACCTGTATCACTGAGCAAATCCAAAGCGTACTTTCCCTCTAAAGAGTGAAGAAAAAGACTTGGTACAGCTAGAATACCGAGTGGATGTGGAATCCTACTTGAATTCAAGTCAGAAAAGGAAACTCGAATCCGGAACTTGCTTACTTCGGCTTGATCAGATACTGGAATCCAATCGGGGAACTTGGTTATTGACCCACTAATCTTTCCCTCTTTCGAGTCCAAGTCTCAAGAGGGCGCTTAGGCCGGGCCCTTCTCCAGAGTTCCGATACCGATATCACTATTTCAATTAGTTGATTGATTTCCCTTAGAATTTCATTCCTCCTCAAGTCCCAGTTTTGGTCAAGTAGTGGCAAGTATCATCTGTATCTGGCAGATAAGCTTTCACATGCATGAATTGAACTACCGAGATCTTTTCTTACTTGGCAACTAGAGCCTCCCCTTCGGGATTCGAGATTGAAGAAGAGGAAAACTGCTTCTAAAGGGAACTGATCTGAAGCAACAAGTCCTAGACCTAGAATGCAGGTACCCTAGTCTTGAAATATGCCATGAAGAATGAAATCTCTTGTTTTCATTCATGTCATCAAAACAGTGATTCTTTCACGGCCACCCCTCAATTCAAGAGTTCCGATTGGATCAACAAGAATCCAATCTGTATGCCAAGAAGAAAAGAAAGGGATTTCATCAAGTGCAGACAAGAAAGATACCGAAATCAAGAACCATGGAAAGCAGATACCTGATTCTATATATATATAAAAGGGATATAAGTGCTAGATCTGAACTATTTCAATTAGTGAATTGGCGGAAAAGCAGGAATGAAGGTTGGGACAGAAAGGGGAGAGGAGAGCCCGGACGAGGAAAACAAGCACCCCTTTTAGGATTCTAGGAAACAAGCAATACTTTCCCATCTTGAACTGAACTGAACAGAGCACAGAGACTAGAATCAGAACTGGAATTCCCTTCTCTGAATTCAAAAGCCCACCCAGACTTGAGAAGTAGCTTGTTCAATTTGTCCTCAGCAGAAGCGAAACCTGTTGCCAAGAGATCGAAATTCCAATCAGAAAATAAGTACTTTGAATCAAGAAATGACATTGCGTAGAAGTGAAGTGAACTAGAGAATTCCAGTCAGAAAAGCAATCGGATACTGAAATCTCTTCTCTGAAAGCTAAAGCTTTATAGATTATAGGAAAGCAAGCACCACGAAGGGCAGTACCCAAACTATAGGTTATCTTGTGTCTGGGCAAGCAAGGTCAAGTAGTGGCATCCTATTACCCTAAATGGAAAGCAAAGTAGGTTATTCAGCCATCCCTCATGAACAATCAGAAGTCCCAGTTTCCTTAAATAATCTCGCCAATTTATCACTTGACCGACCCAGAGACTAATCTATCGTTGGCCCAGGCAAAGAGTGAGAAAAAGCAGCAAAAGGAGTAGCTTGCAGTGAGGAATGAAAGCTGGTGTTTTACCACCATTCAGCAAGAGAAACCAACTGGAACCTTTTCATAGGACCATAGAAAACATGCTGCTTCCTGTATAGAGATGACTGCTTCTTTAATGAAGTTGATCGTCTATCTCAAGTGGTGGTGATCGACTCCACGAATAGCCTGAACCTGAGAAATGTATATCTGCAAACGGGAACTTCCTGTTGTCTCGAATCAGGTCTGCTATTTCTATTCATAACTCTCTGGCTGGAATCGACCAAAATAGCCCTTGACGGCATTAAGAGGATCCTAACCACTACACGGTTCGAAATCTCAATCGAATGATGCCTCAATTGAACCTGCTGAGTCAGTTATTGGAAAGATATCACTATCAGCCTCACAGCAATCTTTAGGAAAATGCAGACACAGTAGTTTTTTCGAAACGTGTTCAGACACCGCAAGCAACTACCAGTATCGATCTTCTAAAGAAATGACCTTCGTTGCCGAAGTGATAGACAAACAATTCTATAGCGGACTTGGACTAGCGACACATTTCTCCATATATGAAATTCAATTCACCCGACATCAAAGAGAAGCTCAAGCTCGGGATCAAAGATCAGCTACAGATCGGGCTGGCATTCATCATAGTCGGCAACTTACTTTTGACTGAAACATTTACTTTGCACTACATCCGTAAGAATCTGATGGAAAATGACTGCAACGCAATCAATTTATCCCTTCCTCGTGCGCGCGTATCGTATATAGTTCAATGAGAAACAATGCTTTCTGATATTCACGAATTGGATTCGAACCAATGTCCCCCGACTCCTCTACCGAATAAGGATCGTGATTCACATTTCCTCGTTCTCTTTCTAGCTGCCCATATGGGTGGCTGCTATCATCCCCTTTTAATAGCTTCTTATCCGCATCCGCGAGCATAAGCGGAATAGCCTGAACACTCATAGCGATTACCTCAACCCTTGTCTTTCCTTTGGCTCCGCTCGGTGGGGGGACCCAATGTACCAATTCTTTCACTCGACCCTTCTCCTTCTTCTTTCTCATTTGCCTCTTTCCCTCTCTCCTGCTCCCCCCCCCCCCGACTGTCACTCTATGGCAAAGCTAAAGCTTTCCTGGCGCTTGGTGAATAATCTTTCTATAGGGACAAATAAAAGCCCAGTTTTGACCTTGCTGCATATAACATCTAGCATTTCATGTGTCTGAATGTAACAGCCAATAATCTGGTTGCAAACCTATCTTTGCCCTCCTCGACTGCGGGAGCCCTCCATCGTTGCAGTACAATAGACATTAATTTCAAGCGTAGCTTACTGGACATACGGTCAAGAACTTCTTGCAGCCTTCGAAAGAAGACTTTAGACATGACGCCAACACCTACGATAGGAATGCCGAATAGTATATCGTCTATGTAGCGAGCGAAATAGACGTACTTGGTAGAATCCCCATTCTCCTCTTGGGCCATAGCATCGAATTGCAAGTCGAGTTGATGCAGGAATGATTGAATCAAAACAGGTGAGATCGGTGATCCTTGTGGAAGGCCGACTTCACTGTTTGAGTAGTCATTCCCTTTCTTAGAAAGTATCGGTGTCTTGAGAAAGCAATTGATGAGGTCAATGAGAGGAGCGTTATCTGTACCTAATAGCTTAGACAAATGTTCAAGTAGTAACCGATGGTCTATGCTATCGAAACACTTGACCACGTCCACCTGAACCATAGAATCCATAGACGGCCATTGAGTTAATGCACGGAAGAAGGGCCGAGAACCTTGCAGAAGCCCTGCGCAGATGGGGAAATTCGTGGCACCACGACCTACAAATCCAAAACCTAACTACAGAACGGAGGAACGGGGTCCCCCCTCCCTCCTGCCACCGGAGCAGCGGCCGAAGGGAGAGGGGGCCAGCGCACCGGCCGGTGAAGATCGGAGGAAAAGAGTCGCCTCGCCCTAGTCGCCTGGTGGCGGCGGCGGCTAGGGTGGGAAAACCACTAGATGCATACTGGATAGTGGTCGATGTGTGGAGTAATAGTAGTAGATGCAGGGAGGAGTTGGTCTACCAATCTTGGACGTGATGCCTATATATTGATCATTGCCTTGGATATCATCATAATTATTCGATCTTCTATCAATTTCCCAACAGTAATTTGTTTACCCACCGTATGCTATTTTCTCGAGAGAAGCCACTAGTGAAATCTACGACCCCCAGGTCTATCTTTTATCATATTGCTTTTAAATCTATTTTTATTCACATTTGTTTTTGGATCTATTATTCCGAAAACCCAAAAATACTTTGCTGCGCTTTTTATTTGCATCTTTTATTTCATGTTTTATTCAGATCTATTTGCCCAAACAAATACAAATTAATCTATCTTTTTACCAAGGAGGGATTGACAACCCCTCTTATGCGTTGGGTTGCAAGGATTTGTTCTTTGTGTGCAGGTACCGTTTACATAATGTTGCTTGGTTCTCCTACTGGATTGATACCTTGGTTTCATAACTAAGGGAAATACCTACCATAGTTGTACCACATCATCCCTTCCTCTCTGGGGAATACCGACGTAGTTTCAAGCCGCATCAAGAGTTCATCTACTCACCGGTTTAACTCACTTTTTCTTTGATGTGCTTGAGCATAGCGGTACATCTGAAGTTAGAGACATGAGTTTTTTGAACTCTTCATGTACCATCTGTATACCCTTAGTCACTACTTGAAGTTGATGACAATATTATTCCTGCCATAATGTAGTTAAAGACATTAGATTGCAGGCAATTTACATTACACAATGGTGGGGATGTCGCTTATCGGGAACTTATCGGTCGACCCATGATAAGGGGTAAATCGGCCAGTTTATCAGCGTATTGACCAATTTACCGCCATATCGGCTGATTCATCGGGCGATTTATCTTATCGGTCAAACAACGGTAAGCGATAAATCGGACGATTTATCGAAATATCGAAAGATATCTTGAACAGTGACATTACGTATGCATTGTTATAGCAAGTAAACATATTCAAACCATAGATGCAGAGTTTGCAATAACAGTGTCCTGTACATCTGCAGTGGTGGCCAGATATGCGTCTTTTTGTTCACTTTCAGTGTCACTGTCTATCAAGTCTTCTTGATGGTTTGAACAACGAACAGGAACTCTGATATCTGAGAACACATGTAAATCTAGGAGATGACTGAGAAAGCAAGGTAAAGAGTTGGAAAACTCTTCATGTCGATACAGGTTCATCTTTTTTATGCATTCACTAATCTTCTCCCACTCCATTGGTAACATGTCAGCAACTACTGCATAAAGGTGATCACTTGTTGAAAGTAGGTACAGTACAAGACGACAATAATTTTAAATATTGGTTCCATAATGATTAAACATTCGCATACTTACACTAAGATCAAGGAAATGTACTAGTAATAAGAATCCTAACTAGATTGACCCACATGCGGAACCCAAATAAGAACCCCAAATTATAAATGTTGTAAAAACAACTACTTGCACATAAAAAGTAAGTAGATGCGAAGGCCAATTAGGATTGAGATAATGGGGTATACATACCATGTGAGCGGACGGGTGATACACCCCAAATGTATCTACTTTTTTAAACACTTTTGCTCTTGGTTTGGACTCTAATTTGCATGATTTGAATGGAACTAACCCGGATTGACGTTGTTTTCAGCAGAATTGTCATGGTGTTGTTTTTGTGCAGAAAAAAGTACTCAGATTGGGCTGAAAATTTACAAAGAATTACTTCAGAATATATAAAAATTACTGGCACAAGAAACTACCAGAGGAGGGACACCAGGGTGCCACAAACCCAGGGGCACGTCCCTCAGGCTTGTGGGCCCCTGGTAGCCCCCGCAACCCTAATTCCAACTCCATAAGTACCTATTCGCCAAGAAAAAATCAGAGGGAAGGAGTCATCGCGTTTTACGATACGGAGCCGCTGCCGCCTCCTGTTCTTCATCGGGAGGGATGATTTGGAGTATGTTCTGCGCTCCGGAGAGGGGGGTTTGACACCCTCGTCATCATCAACCTTCCTCCATCACCAATTTCATGATGCTCACCGCCGAGAGTGAATAATTCCTTCATAGTCTTGCTGGATGGTGATGGGTAAGATGAGATTTATCATGTAATCGAGTTAGTTTTGTTAGGGCTTGATCCCTACTATCCACTATGTTCTGGGATTGATGTTGCTATGACTTTGCTATGCTTAATGCTTGTCACCAGGGCCCGAGTATCATGATTTCAGATCTAAACCCTTTATGTTTTCATGAATATATTTGAGTTCTTGATCCGCAAGTTATACGCACCTATTATGTGTTATGATCCGCATACCCCAAGCTGACAATAATTGGGATTCTTTCTGGTGATCATCGTAGTTTGAGGAGTTCATGTATTCACTATGTGTTAATGCTTTGTTCTGGTTCTCTATTGAAAGGAGGCCTTAATATCCCTTTGTATTCTTATGGACCCCGCTGCCACAGGAGGGTAGGACAAAAGATGACATGCAGGTTCTTTTCCATAAGCACGTATGACTATTTACGGAATACATGCCTACATTACATTGATGAATTGGAGCTAGTTCTATGTCACCCTAGGTTATGGCTATTACATGATGAGTATTACCCAACATTATCACCGATCCAATGCTAACGAGCTTTTCACATATTGATCTTTGCTAAGTTACTATTACTACTGTTATTGTTGCTATTGTCACAATTGCTAAAAAAATATTGATGCTACTGTCACCGTTACTGTTACTATCATTGCTACTACTATCAAACTACCATACTACTATGCTACTGATCACTCTGCTGCAGATATTTACTATCCAGGTGTGGTTGAATTGACAACACAAATGCTAATAGTTGAAAATATTCTTTGGCTCCCCTTGTGTCGAATCAATAGATTTGAGTTGAATACTCTACCCTCGAAAATTGTTGCGATCCCCTATGCTTGTGGGTTATCAAGACCTTTTTCTAGTGTCGTTACTAGGGAGCACAGCTATATTTGCTAAGTCACTTCAGATTTATATCTGTTGATCAATATGAAGAATCTTAAGGATGATAGAACCAAGATCGTTCCCTCTAGAACGAGGGGAGGTAAGGAACTGTTATCTAGCTCTGCACTTGATTCGCCTTCTGTTTTGAGTAAGCTTGCAACGCCACCACCTACTATTAATTCTGATATGTCGCATGTAACTGATGATGCTACTTCTGCTATGAATGATGCTATTGATGGTTCTAGTACTTTGCTTGATGATAATGTGCCACTAGGTGAATTTCTTGGTGAACTACTTGCTAAAGCTAAAGAATTATAGAATGTTCAAAACTAATGAAATTACTGAAACTGATGAAGTTATTGAAACTGAAAATTAAGAAACACCTATTAGATCTAGCTCTCCTAGATATGAATTTCCTAAGATACCTGAGGGTTATGTTATGGACAGAGAGATAGCTAGGGAATTTCTTGCTTGCAATGATAGAGATGATCTTAAGAAATTACTATGTAAGCTGAAAGAAAAATGTCTAAATGCTAGAATGAAATATGATACTAAGTTTGCTACTTCACCCATCTATGTGACTGATAAGGATTATGAATTATCTGTCGATCCTAATGTAATTACCTTGGTTGAATCTGATCCTTTCCATGGTTATGAAACTGAAACCATCATGGCACATCTTACTAAGTTGAATGACATAGCCACCCTATTTGCTCATGAGGAAAAAATCCACTATTATCATATTCTTAAGTTGTTTCCTTTTGTCTTTTTGGTTTTTGTTTCTTGTTTAGTAGTTTGTAGTATTAAAATAAAACCCCAAAAGATTTCATGTTCTTCTTGTACCTGTTGGGAGCTTTCTCGTGTAAATAGTTTTTCTTGTTTTCGTTTTCCTTTATGAGAAAAACAAAAACTCCAAAAATTTTAATGTATTTCTCTCAATTTCTTTTCTTTCCTTTGGGTTGTCGAGAGGAGAAGACCACGGTGAACATGTTGAGTGGATCTCATATGCATTATTGTTGATCTAACAAAGAGCACAAATTACCTTGTCTTCTCCTCTGAATAAAATGTTTGCAGATTCCAGCTTAGTCCATGGCACACTTGCACTATTGTTATTTTCACAACATTCGGTCGTGCAAGTGAAAGGCAATAATGACGATGATTTGATGAAGTGATTGAGGTGAAGAAAAGATGGCAGGAACTCCTCTTGTTTTAGTTTTGTAAATATGTTTAGCTCATCGCTCATGATTCAGTATTATTATGAGTAAACGTGTTTGTGATGACAATTAGAGATTATAGTTGCTCATGCCATGCTTAATTAGCTAGGAGTGGATAATGATTTATCTTGAGTGTCAACATGCATCAAAATGGTTATGTTGTAGTATGATAGTATGGTATCCTCCTCTGAATGATTTGAGTCGCTTGACTTGGCACATGTTCACGCATGTAGTTGATTCAAAACCAACATAGCCTCCACGATATTGATGCTCATGGTGTTTGATATCCTACTCATGTTTGTATTCAATGTTAATTATTCTTAATGCATGTTTATGACTGTTTTCGCTCCCTGGCTAGTCGCTTCTCAATCTATTTGCTAGCCTTCGCTTGTACTAAGCGAGAATACTACTTGTGCATCCAAATCCTTAAACCCAAAGTTGTTCCAGATGAGTCCACTATATCTACCTATATGCGGTATTACCTTGCCGTTCTAAGTAAATTTGCATGTGCCACCTCAAAATATTCAAATGAATATCTATTTTGTGTGCCTAAATTGCTCATGGAGCGACAGGGGGCGGTCAGTATCTTCCATGCTAAGCGGGTTATTCTCATGATGAGTGTTTATTCACTTGCCTTGCACGAGAGGGGCTGGTAATCGGGATGCCCAGTCCCATAATCAAAATTGCAAAAATAATAAAACAAACTCCCTCCGAAAGTTGTTAGTATGGAGGGCACCCGAGGATTCGTCTAGCCATGGCTTGTGTTTGTTGGTGAAGGGGGAGTAAAATTTACTTTTACTGCTTGGGAACCGCCGCTAATTTGTTTAGCATGGAAGATATTAAAAACTCTTGGTCATGACATTGACAGGAAAGGCATACCTCCCAAATTTATATTTATCTCTGTTTTAAGCTTTGAGCTCTGTCACCTCTACAAATCCATGCTTCCCTCTATGAAGGGCCTATCCCAGTATTGGTGACCTTGCAGTAGCCATCATCGACCCCTTGTACAAGAACATGAATAAATCGTTTCCAATGGACAAGCACCAGTACTGGGAGTGGAAGTCGCTTTCCCCGTTGCACCTCCAGTACGCAGCAAAAGATGGATATGTTACCTACGAGTTGTACCATAGGATCCTAATCATTAAGGGCGAGCAATGTCGCCTTCTCCGACCACCATCGAGGGAATGGCTCCGCCCCCATAAGAACAAAGACAAGGGATCTTCGAACGACTACAAGCGTCGGAAGTGAAACTACGGGTGGTGAATTGTTAGAACTTGGATGTGTACACTGAACTAGTAGTATGTTAATTTGGATTGAGCGTACATATTTTCTAACTATGATTGTAGTGGGTCAAAGATGGTGTGTGTATTGTATTACTTATTTACATTGAACATAGTGGTGTGGTGATGTACAAATGCAAGGTACTTTATGTAAAAATATGTGCTTGTATCCTTGTTAACTTCCTGAAAATGCTTTTCGTGAATGGTGTGAACACTTCCAAAAATATTTATAAGGACTTTCAGAAATAGTGTGAGGGCTTTCAAAAAATTCATGACCGACTTTTCCAAACAGATTTAGCGATTTAAGAACTTTGAGTGCTCATTTTGGATATAGTTTGAGCACTGTTTGAAGTATGAAAAGTAGGTTGATCATTGTTGGTCATTAGAATTATAAATGAAGACTCTTTGCATGTAACGACCACATGGTGTACATGTTTGGTATGGAAAATCATTTAATTTGTGAATGTAAACCTTTGGTATGTAAATGTACAATATTTTTCTAGTATTGTTGCGACATCGAACTAGTGGTGAACAGAAGCATGTTGTAGTTATTTTTGAAAAGTATACCAGAAAAGCAAATGGAAGCAATGTACAGTCACGTCTTCGTGTTGCTATCAAATCTGGACAACATGGCGCACACTTGGTATGGCTCGTCCTTCATACTGTTTTGACATCCTCCTCATCTCAAACCACGATTTAAGGAGTTGCCAAATCCCCTCTCCAATATAACCAACCCACCATCACCCTCATTCCACTCTCTCTCACTCTCTCTCTCTCTGTCTCTCTCTCTCTGTCTGTCTCTGTCAACCTCTCTCTCTCTCTGTCAACCTCTCTCGCTTCATAATAGTAGCATCCATGTCTCATGGTAGATCTTTCGGCCACCTCGACATCGACAGGATGGTGCTGTCGGGCTTGATAGCCCCACTCATGGAGGAACACCATGTCCCAATCCATGGAGGCGACAACATCCACACCATGTACACAAACGTCAACAGTGTCGCCTAACACTGGATAACACAAGTGTGAGCATGTCTCTTCGCCAGTTTCTCTTCAAGGGTAGATACACCTCCGTTGGTTATTGCATCAAGCGTGACATAGAGGTGTTGCTGCCCTAGGACATCAGGGTTGGAAACTAGAAGGACATCCTAGTCGAATGGGTTGAAACAGAGGGATCTAAGGATTTTGATTCACTCTTCGATGTTGCCAGATTACTTGTTGATAACTACTACCTCGTCAAGAAGAATGGTTTCCGTAAGGCCTATCACGAAAGCTGGGCTGAGGAACTATGCGACGAGCAGATCGAGTATGCAGTGAGGGACGCATATGAATCCTATGCCATATGGAGCCCGATCGATCTCACCAAGCAGGGTCTAACAGAAGCAAAAGATAGACAAGTTATGAGGGCTATTCATGCAAGCATTAAGAAGACAAAGAAAAAATACTCAAACTCGAGAAGGCGCAATGTCGGAACAAATTTGGATAGATCAGTACTTGTATTATGTATTTAAGAAATGTTGAAGTTGTGCATTTCGTTGTTCCAAACATTTGGGGTACGGACGTATTAAGTTAATGGGGTGTATATGTGTTAACTGAAGCTTCAAATGTTCAATGATTCTTATATGCTTGACCTCATGTTTAAGGTGAATCTTTGAGGTTTCACCACATGTTCAAGTTGAATCTAAGAAGTTTGAGATGCAATGCTTTTAAATAATTAACTTGCATGTCATTGCCATTGGTGTTTACAGACAGATGATATAACTTGAAGTTTGTGGTGCAATATTTGAGTGATGTAAATGAATGCTAGTCCATCTACCTTGTGTGTGTCATGCATGATTCAAATGGAGATGTCACGGGTCCCGCTTCACATAGGCCAAAAGGTGTCATGCGAGTTGACGGGATGCGTATGACCACGCCGGTGTGCATGCTCACCGGAAGGCAAGCCCTTCAACCACCCTCCGTTGCCCGGCCTCCTTCCTCCCAACTGCCCACTTAATGACGCCCGAGCCATTGAATAATAGGCCACGTACTCGCCACTCTTGCTACAATTCTATTCCTGCTTCCGATTACCCTGTCATCGGCCTCCGATCAGCCAGACCTCACTGTACACCATGGTGCATCATGATGGTCTATCCCCAATCTTCCAGTTTCCAGATGAATACTCTGAGCAGGAGGAGCAGGAACACAAGAAGCTTTGGGATGTGCCAGCACAAGTGTCGTAAATATGCCCTAGAGGCAATAATAAAATGGTTATTACTATATTTCCTTGTTCATGATAATTGTCTATTGTTCATGATAATTGTCTATTGTTCATGCTATAATTGTATTGACCAGAAACCATAATACATGTGTGAATACATAGACCACAACATGTCCCTAGTGAGCCTCTAGTTGACTAGCTCGTTGATCAATAGATGGTCATGGTTTCCTAACTATGGACATTGGATGTCATTGATAACGGGATCACATTATTAGGAGAATGATGTGATGGACAAGATCCAATCCTAAGCATAGCACAAGATCGTGTAGTTCGTTTGCTAAAGCTTTTCTAATGTAAAGTATCATTTC
This sequence comes from Triticum aestivum, assembly GCF_018294505.1. Classification (NCBI taxonomy): domain Eukaryota; kingdom Viridiplantae; phylum Streptophyta; class Magnoliopsida; order Poales; family Poaceae; genus Triticum; species Triticum aestivum. The sequence continues at coordinate 242,480,710 of NC_057798.1, forward strand.
CTTAGACCATGAGATTGTGTAACTCCCGGATACCGTAGGAATGCTTTGGGTGTACCAAACATCACAACATAACTGGGTGGCTATAAAGGTGCACTATAGGCATCTCGGAAAGTGTCTGTTGGGTTGGCACGAATCGAGACTCAGATTTGTCACTCCGTATGACGGAGAGGTATCTCTGGGCCCACTCGGTAATGCGTCATCATAATGAGCTCAATGTGACTAAGTAGTTAGTCACGGGATCAAGCATTACGGAACGAGTAAAGTGACTTGCCGGTAACAAGATTGAACGAGGTATTGGGATACCGATGATCGAATCTCGGGCAAGTAACGTACCATTGACAAAGGGAATTGTATACGGGATTGCTTGAATCCTCGACATTGTGGTTCATCCGATGAGATCATCGTGGAACACGTGGGAGCCAACATGGGTATCCAGATCACGCTGTTGGTTATTGGCCGGAGAGATGTCTTGGTCACGTCTGCATGATTCTCGAACCCGTAGGGTCTACACACTTAAGGTTCGATGACGCTAGGGTTATAGGGAAAGTTTGTATGTGGTTACCGAATGTTGTTCGGAGTCCCGGGTGAGATCCCGGATGTCACGAGGAGTTCCGAAATGGTCTGAAGGTGAAGATTTATATATGGGAAGTCATCATACGGTCACCGGAAGTATTCGAGGGTTTGCCGGTATTGTACCGGGACCACCGAAGGGGGTTCCGGGGGTCCACCTGGAGGGTCCACCTGCCCCGGAGGGCCCTATGGGATGTATGTGGAAGGGAACCAGCCCCTAAGTGGGCTGGGCGCCATTCCCCTAGGGCCCATGCGCCTAGGGTAGGGGGGAACCCTAAAGGGGGCGTCTGAGGGAGTCCTGGACTAGGGGGGTGTCCGGATAGCCGAACTATCATCATCGGCCGGACTCCAAGACTATGAAGATACAAGATTGAAGACTTCGTCCCGTGTCCGGATGGGACTTTCCTTGGCGTGGAAGGCAAGCTTGGCGATACGGATATGTAGATCTCCTACCATTGTAACCGACTCTGTGTAACCCTAGCCCTATCCGGTGTCTATATAAACCGGCGGGTTTTAGTCCATAGGACACAACAACAATCATACCATAGGCTAGCTTCTAGGGTTTAGCCTCCTTGATCTCGTGGTAGATCCACTCTTGTACTACCCATATCATCAAAATCAATCAAGCAGGAGTAGGGTTTTACCTCCATCGAGAGGGCCCGAACCTGGGTAAAAACATCGTGTCCCTTGTCTCCTGTTACCATCCGCCTAGACGCACAGTTCGGGACCCCCTACCCGAGATCTGCTGGTTTTGACACCGACATTGGTGCTTTCATTGAGAGTTCCTCTGTGCCATCGCATATAGGCCCGATGGCTCCTTCGATCATCAACCACGACGCGGTCCAGGGTGAGACCTTTCTCCCAAGACAGATCTTCGTATTCGGCGGCTTTGCAATGCGGGCCAATTCGCTTGGCCATATGGAGCAGATTGAAAGCTATGCCCCTGGCCACCAGGTCAGATTCGGAAGTTTGAACTTCACGGCTGACATCCGCGGAGACTTGATCTTCGACGGATTCGAGCCACAGCCGAGCGTGCGGCACTGTCTCGATGGGCTTGATTTAGCTCTGCTTCCGGACAGTGTCCTGGAGGCCGCACATGAGTCCGCTCCGACCCTTAATTCGGAGCCGACTGCGCAGATCGAGGATGGGTGGCTAGACACCGCCTCGGGGGCTGCTACATCTACGGTGATGGAGCCGAATACCGACCTTGTCCCTTGTGAAGCTCGTGACTCCGAGGTGCCGGACTCCTCGCCGGACTCCGAACCTCCTGCGCCCCTACCAATCGAATCCGATTGGGCGCCGATCATGGAGTTCACCGCCGCGGACATCTTTCAGCACTCGCCTTTCGGCGATATCCTGAATTCGCTAAAGTATCTCTCGTTATCAGGAGAGCCCTGGCCGGGTCACGGTCAGGACGGTTGGGATGTGGACAACGAAGAAATTCAAAGCCCACCCACCACCCACTTCGTAGCCACTGTCGACGATCTAACCGACATGCTAGACTACGACTCCGAAGACATCGACGGTATGGACGACGATGCCGGAGACGACCAAGAACCAGCGCCTACTGGGCACTGGAAAGCCTCCTCGTCATAGGACATATACATGGTGGACACCCCAAAGGATGGGAATGGCGATGGAACAGCGGAGGAGGATCCTTCCAAGAAACAGCCTAAACGTCGGCGTCAGCGGCGCCGCTCTAAATCCCGCCACAGCAAGAATGGAGATTCCGGCACCGGAGACAATAACACCCCAGACAGTGCCGAAGACAACCCCCTCCAGCAAAATTCACCATAGGAGGACGAAGAAGCCAGCCCTCATGAGAGGGCGGCAGACGAAGAGGTAGACGATGATAATTACATGCCTCCCTCGGGAGACGAGGCAAGCCTCGACGACGACGAATTCTTCGTGCCTGAGGATCCCGTCGAACAAGAGCGTTTTAAACGCAGGCTTATGGCCACGGAAAACAGCCTCAAGAAAAAGCAGCAACAGCTTAGAGCTGATCAAAATCTGCTAGCCGACAGATGGACCAAAGTCCTCGCGGCCGAAGAGCATGGACTCGAACGCCCCTCCAAAAGCTACCCCAAACGCAAGCTGCTCCCCCGATTAGAGGAGGAGGCATATAAACCTGCATCACCAGCGCACAATACGGCTGACCGACCACCTCGTGGCCACGACAGAAAGGGCTCTAGGCCCTCCACTAGAACCGTACCCCGGCATCGCTCAAAAAGTACGAAGCCACGGGAGAATGCGCCAGACTTGCGAGACATATTGGAGGATAAGGCAAGACAATCAAGATCGATCTACGGATCGCGTGGGCGCCCCATGATGCGCGACGACGACTGTCGCGCCGGATACAGCAACTCCGGTCGGGCCGAACACAGTAGACAAAGCTCGCTTGAGCTACATCGTGATATAGCCCAATATAGAGGCGCCGCACACCCACTATGCTTCACAGATGAAGTAATGGATCATCAAATCCCCGAAGGGTTCAAACCCGTGAACATTGAATCCTACGATGGCACAACAGACCCCGCGGTTTGGATCGAAGACTATCTCCTTCATATCCACATGGCCCGCGGTGACGATCTTCACGCCATCAAATATCTCCCACACTTCTTAAAGGACCAGCTCGGCATTGGCTTAACAGCTTGCCAGCAGAATCAATTGGGTGTTGGGAGGACCTGGAAGCCGCATTCCTTGACAACTTCCAGGGCAGATATGTGCGACCACCAGACGCCGATGACCTAAGCCACATAATTCAGCAGCCAGACGAATTGGCCAGACAATTCTGGACATGGTTCTCAACAAAGAAAAATCAAATCGTCGACTGTCCGCATGCAGAGGCCCTCGCAGCCTTCAAACATAACATCCGCGACGAGTGGCTTGCCCGGCACCTAGGACAGGAAAAGCCGAAATCCATGGCAGCCCTCACATCACTGATGACCCGCTTCTGCGCGGGAGAGGACAGCTGGCTAGCCCGCAGTAACAACCTCAGCAAAAATTCTGGCAGTCCGGATACCAAGGACCGCAATGGCAGGTCGCGTCGCAACAAGAGCAAACGCCGCGTTAACGGCGATAACACTGAGGATACGGCAGTCAACGCCGGATTCAGAGGCTCCAAACCCGGTCAGCGGAAAAAGCCATTCAAAAGAACTACTCCGGGTCCGTCCAATTTGGACCGAATACTCGACCGCTCTTGCCAGATACACGGCACCCCTGAAAAGCTAGCTAATCACACCAACAGGGATTGTTGGGTATTCAAGCAGCTAGGCAAGTTAATTGCTGAAAACAATGACAAGGGGCTGCATAGCGATGACGAGGAAGAGACCCGGCCGCCGAATAATATAGGATAGAAGGGTTTCCCCCCACAAGTGCGGATGGTGAACATGATATACGCAACCCACATACCCAAAAGGGAGCGGAAGCGTGCACTCAGGGACGTATACGCGATGGAGCCAGTCGCCCCAAAGTTCAATCCATGGTCCTCTTGCCCGATCACTTCTGATCGAAGGGACCGCGGCGAGCTATAAAGTCGCAAGTTTTGGCTGACTTCATCGTTAAATGGACTGAAGCCGAACTCCCTAAAGAGTACGGCGCATACTCCAATTGGACCATGCACTTCGACGGCTCTAAAATGTTGGCCGGCTTGGGGGCTGGCGTCGTCTTGACGTCCCCAACCGGAGACACGGTCCAATATGTACTTCAAATAATGTACACGGACTCCAACAATGCAGCCGAATACGAGGCCCTTCTACATGGTCTCCGGATGGCCATCTCCATGGGCATTCAACGCCTAGAGGTCCGCGGGGATTCAAACCTCGCAATATCACAAGTAAACGGAGACTTTGATGCCAAGGATCCGAAAATGGCAGCCTACCGTAACGCCGCCTTAAAAATGTCAGCTCGGTTCGAAGGACTCGAATTCCACCATGTAGCCCGGGATAACAACTAGGCAGCCGACGTGTTGGCACGCATCAGCGCAAAACGCGATGCCGTCCCTCCAAACATCTTCCTGGGGCGGCTCTTTAAGCCATCTGTAGTATGGGAAGAGGAGTCTGGAACCAACCGCACCGCCCAACACCGAACATTCTGACACAATCGGTGGCTCAGCCGATGAAATAACACCTTCAGCCCATGAAATAATGGCAGTAATTGCCCCGTGGACAGAACCATTCCTCGCCTACTTAATTAGGCAGGAACTCCCCGAAGACCAAAATGAGGCCCGCTGCATAGTTCAGCGATCTAAAGCCTAGAAGGTCCATGAGGGAGAGCTTTATAAGAAAAGCACAACCGGAGTCCTTCAAAGGTGCATCTCCAAAGAGGAAGGGCGAAATCTTCTAGCTGAAATTCACGCCGGACTCGGCGGGCACCATGCTGCGGCCCGGCCCCTTGTAGGCAAGGCCTTCCGTACAGGATTTTATTGGACGACGGCCCGGGCAGATGCTCAGGACTTAGTCCAATGATGCGTCGGTTGCCAGCTCTTTGCTAATCAGAGCCACATGCCACCCACCGCCCTCAAAACTATACCCATCACCTGGCCGTTTGCGGTCTGGGGGCTTGACATGGTTGGACCCCTTAAAGGGGGAACCCACAAGCAAAAATACCTATTGGTCATGGTGGATAAATTCACCAAATGGATAGAGGCCAAGCCAGTTAAGACGGCCGAATCCGGACCCTTGATAGACTTCATATCAGGGGTAGTACATCGTTACGGTGTCCCCCATAGCATCATCACTGATAACGGCACAAACTTCACGGCCGACGAGGTTAAACTCTGGTGCAAAAACATGGGCATCAAGCTCGACTACGCTTCAGTCTATCACCCTCAAACTAACGGTCAAGTCGAACGAGCAAATGGTCTAATCATGAGCGGCATTAAACCCAGGTTAGTGCGGTCCCTCATGGAATCTAACACGCACTGCGTAGAGGAGCTCGACTCCGTACTCTGGGGGCTGCGGACCACGCCAAATCATACCACCAGATTCACACCATTCTTTATGGTATACGGCGCAGAGGCAGTTTTGCCCTGCGATATAATTCATGACTAACCTCGAGTGCGCATGTACGAAGAAAGAGAAGCCGAGTTGGATCAGCAGTACAGTTTGGACGCATTGGAGGAGGAGCGCGACGTGGCAAAAGCTCGTTCCGCATTCTATCAGCAGCAGGCTCGAAGATATCAAAACAGAGAAGTACGGGCCAAAACTTACAATGTTGGCGAACTAGTTCTATGCCTGCCGGACAAGAAAAAGGACAAACTCAAGCCCAAATGGGAAGGTCCCTTCATCATCGACCAAGTCCTGACCGGCGGAGCATACCGTCTACGTAACGCATCGGACAACCGACTCGAGCCGAACCCATGGAACGCAGCCCGTCTCCGAAGATTCTACGCTTAGCACTGGACTCACAGTTCGTTTCCTCCCTCCGTCCACATTTTATACTTTAGCTGTCTTCTGTTTCTCTCTTTCTTTCCCACCTTTTTCATAAAGCCTTTGAGGGCTGATCTGCGCATTATTCGCACACACTTGACATGCTGCTCGCACTCATTATACCTGGGGGCTTCTTTAACAGAAGCTTATTTATACAGGCTTCATGCCCAACACATGTGTCACACTTCCGCATGTACCTTTTATTCACCATTATATGCATCGATATGACTTAAGTTTTGGCCAAGCTGGGTTGCCTGGCTCCTGTGCTTACCCCTACGTTCCCAATTGTTCGGCTAGGAGGTAAAGGGAGCACCTCTGTGATTGTTACTGCCGGGTCAGCCGGATGTATACCTCAGACTAGGTGAAGCCGAAAGCTAGCGTTCTTAAGGGAATATTCGGTCGGTGACTTGAAAGATGACTTTTTACCTATTTATTTATCTGCCCCCAGATGCTTTTCTGCTCTTTTCGCAGTCCAGACATGCACTTTAGGGCATGCCTCCCAGGGAAAGGAACCCCTAACGGAACTATTCTCCCTGGAAGATGTTTCTTACTAACCATGTAATATAACATAACTAGTTGGGCACTTGTCTGATAAAGCACTAATGACCCCTACGCCTGGTCTCCATGCATGCCCCGGTTTTTACATAACCGTGAGGGTATTCGGACACACTCCGGACTGTTGGGTCCCGAGGTTGAAGCGAAAAGGTCCGCAAAGACAAACGATCTACAATCCGGCTAGAAGGCATTATACATGTCATTTTAAAATACATCGTCAAATTGACTGATTGTACTCCTCTTCAATCCCATCTAACAGGCTGTCTAATTTACAGTCCCGTTGGGAATACTTAGCGGCCAACTCTACTTGGCCGTACATTAAGCTCACAGGGAACTCCTTCCCATCGGGCCCCACAGGTCCGACCTCGGCCATGTGGTTCGGATCCGCCTTCGTGTACCGCGTCTTGACCATGGCCCAAGCCTCCCTGGCGCCTTGACGGCAGGCCGATATCTTCCACAGACGGAAGCACTGTCGTGCTCCCTGAAGCTTCTCCGCAAGCCCTCCAAGACCCTCGGGTAGGGAGACGGACGGCCACAAGGCCTGGGCAACGCCACTCATCGCTTGCCGAACACATTCGTGCAGTTGCAGCAGCTCGGGAAGTTGGTCACCCGTTGAACCGGGCATTTCCTCCGCAGGACGACCTGTGAGCACACCTACAGACACATTTCTGTCAATCGACTTCCTCGCCGAACTCTTCTTTTCAAAATAGTTTGCTCAATCACTTACTGTAGATGCCGCGACGAAGCTGTCGATTCTCCTTCATGGAGTCAGACAGCTGGACCCAAACATCTTTTAATTCTTCGCCCAGCTGGGTGTTGGCATCTTGGAGTTTGTTCCTCTCCTGCTGCACCCTTATAAGCACCTTCTCGCCGGCCTTCAGCTGGCGCAGCAGATGTTGCTTGTTCGGATCCAGTCCGGCACCCTCTGCAATATTATTGTCAGACTTACACACACACCGCACTTCATAAACTAATTATCTTTTCGAAGTATGTATTCCAGAGGGGGTCTCCGTGGCTCCCCCTGCAGCGGATAGTGCGGCCTCAAGTTGGGCCTTGCACCCTTGAAGCTCCTGAGATAGGTGGGTATTCTTCTCTGTAAGATCCTGCATAATAAATGATCCTTAAATTAGTTACTCTAACTATTTTAAGTCTCGGGGGCTACTGGCATATATAACTATTAAAATTTCTCACCCGTATGTCCTTTACATGCAGCTTCGTGGCTCTGGTTAGACCATCTTGAGCGGCACGGAGGTGCGCATCCCCTGCATTAAAGGCATTCAACACCTCCGAGGAGAAACACGCGTCACGAAGAACTGTGCGGCGGCGCCTATGATTCATGGCGCTCTCCACCTCAGACCTGGTGGCGGACAGCCTGTCGGCATCCTCCATTGGAGGAGCATCCGGCTCACGCCTTGTGTTCGCCTCCCCCTCCGGACCAGGCGTTGGAACCTGGCTGGCGGAGGCTTGATTGGCAACCTCTCCGGGCACAGTCCGGCGAGCGCTCTTTCTCCTAGAAGAATCAGGAGTGTTAATATACCCCCCAGGAATCTTTCCCTTAAATACGGTGGTGCTCCATACCGTTGCGGCGAGGTTTCGATTCGCGTCGCACTCCTCTTCCGCCTGCTGGGCCGAACTGACCCTTGTTGGTCAGCCGCCGCGGATCCGGCTTCCCACCCTAAAGGTACCTCCTGCGGGACGCCGTTGGTATACAGTGTTCGGAAATAAGCATGGATGAGTAATAATGACAAGACCTCGGTCGCAGTTACCTGGGAAGCCAGAGTTAAACCGGGGTAGTCGGCCGTAATGGCGACTAAAGCATTATCCACGCTAAGAGTGTGGAACACCCCATCTATCAGCTCCACCTCTATGTATGGATCCTCCTCGAAGGCCGGATCAAGGGATCGTCCCAGATCCTCGGGTTGTGGAGTCGGGCTGTGTATGCCCTCTACGTCCCGACGCAGCTCCTGCGTCGAAATCACGAAGTGAGACACCTAACTGTGGAATATGGATCGGATAAATAAACGTCCGCTTACCCAGCTTCGAGGGTTATTCATGGAGAATCCATTTAGTGGACTCGTGTGGAGGAAGTCCTCCTTCTCCCCCTTGTACAAGCCGGACAGGATCTTCACCAGATCGGCAGTCGATCCCAGCCCCTTGCGGCCATGACGGGTGGCGTCATTCTCCCCGTTGAAATCCCACCTGGGTGGCCCCTATATTGGAGCGGCTACACCCCTCGCATAATGCACGTGGCCATGACTCCAATCATGGTCAATCCGGAATGGGCCAGTAACCTTATCCGGCCCATCAGATATTGGACGCTCCTATCATCTTCCCGTCGAGGGCTCCGCGGGCGCCAACTCAGGCGTTTCTTCAGAGGAGCATTGCTGAACTCTGGGAGGCCGATCCGAACTGGGTCCGGTAGTGGGGCGTCTTCCATATAAAACCATTCTGAAGGCCAGTCTTTGGACGCCTTCTTCGGGGTTCCGGATAGATATCTGGTCCCGGCGATGCGCCATATTTCGGCTCCGCCCACTTGGTATATCGACCCCTCGTGAGAACGGGGTACGAGGCAAAACAATCTCTTCCACATTGCAAAATGGGGCTCGATGCCCAAGAACAACTCGCAAAGAGCTACAAAACCCGCGATGTGCAAGATGGACGCAGGTGTAAGGTGGTGAAGCTGGAGTCCATAGAACTCCAGGAGCCCCCAGAGAAACGGATGTATGGGAAATCCAAGTCCTCTTATCAGATAAGGGACGAAGCATACCCGCTCTCCTCTAGAGGGATTGGGGACACTCTCCGCCTGCTTCCTACCCTTGTAGGTGGCCAGTCTGGCTCGAACTGGAACCATGAAGGCTGGGGGAAGGTAACCCTCGGCCTGGAGTGTCACTAGCTCGCTATGCGGGACTGAACATCTCCTCAAATCTCCGGGCTGAGGACTGGGAGCGCGAGAGGAGGAGCCGCGATGACTGTCCATGATGGAATGGATTTTTGTCAGAAGCGCTTCGATGAGTACTCGCGGGAGGGGGATGGTGTGATTCGGATCTAGATCCTTGCTCCTCTTATAGGCAGCTTATTCGCGTAGCTAGGGGCAAAACATAAAAATACCCTGGCTTTCCACATTCATACGACACATGGAAGAGGGCCATTATTGGACGTGGAAGCCAAGGAGCGCAACATTTATAAGGAAGCCAGACACTATTCGGTGAGCACATGAAATTGGGAGGAGAACCCGCCTTGCAACGCCGAAGACAATATACGCGCCGGATTCGTCGTCATTGAAGCCTGGTTTGGGGGCTACTGAGGGAGTCCTGGACTAGGGGGGTGTCCGGATAGCCGAACTATCATCATCGGCCGGAATCCAAGACTATGAAGATACAAGATTGAAGACTTCATCCCGTGTCTGGATGGGACTTTCCTTAGCATGGAAGGCAAGCTTGGCGATACGGATATGTAGATCTCCTACCATTGTAACCGACTCTGTGTAACCCTAGCCCTCTCCAGTGTCTATATAAACCGGAGGGTTTTAGTCCGTAGGACACAACAACAATCATACCATAGGCTAGCTTCTAGGGTTTAGCCTCCTTGATCTCGTGGTAGATCCACTCTTGTACTACCCATATCATCAATATCAATCAAGCAGGAGTAGTGTTTTACCTCCATCGAGAGGGCCCAAACCTGGGTAAAAACATCATGTCCCTTGTCTCCTGTTACCATCCGCCTAGACGCACAGTTCGGGACCCCCTACCCGAGATCCGCCGGTTTTGACACCGACAGCGTCCCCCTTGGCTTGGGGGGCAAGCCCCCTCCCCTTGGCCGCCTCCCCCCTCTAGATCTCATCTAGAGGAGCCAGCCCCCTTCCCCCTTCACCCTATAAATAGAGGGGAGGAGGGAGGGCAGCAGCACCACATCCAACACGCAGCCCTCCCCCTCTCCAACACCTCTCCTCCTCCATTTGAGCTTGGCGAAGGCTTGCCGGAGAACCGCTGCTCCAACACCACCACGCTGTCGTGCTACTGCTGGAGTCATGTTCGCCAACCTCTCCCTCCTCCTTGCTAGATCAAGGCGTGGGAGACGTCACCGGGCTGCACGTGTGTTGAATACGGAGGCGCCGTTGTTTGGCGCTAAGATCGGAATCGACCGCGATCTGAATCGCTACGTGTACGACTCCTCCAACAACGTTCTTACAATGCTTCCATTTCGCGATCTTCAAGGGTATGAAGATGCACTCTCCTCTCTCTCGTTGCTAGTTACTCCATAGATTGATCTTGGTGATGCGTAGAAATTTTTTAATTTCTGCGACGATCCCCAACAGTGGCATCATGAGCTAGGTCTATGCGTAGTTTCTATGCATGAGTAGAACACAAGACGTTGTGGGCGTCGATTTTGTCAATTTACTTGCTGTTACTAATCTTATCTTGATTCGGTGGCATCGTGGGATGAAGCGGCCCGGACCGACCTTACACGTACGCTTACGTGAGACAGATTCCACCGACCGACATGCACTAGGTGCATAAGGTGGCTAGCGGGTGTCTGTCTCTCCCACTTTAGTCGGATCGGATTTGATGAAAAGGGTCCTTATGAAGGGTAAATAGCAATTGGCATACCACATTGTGGTTTTGGCGTAGGTAAGAAACGTTCTTGCTAGAAACCTACAGCAGCCATGTAAAAACTTGCAACAACAATTAGAGGACGTCTAACTTGTTCTTGCAGCATATGTCGTGTGATATGATATGGCCAAAAGGATGTGATGAATGGTATATATGTGATGTATGAGATTGATCATGTTCTTGTAATAGGAATCACGACTTGCATGTCGATGAGTATGACAACCGGCAGGAGCCATAGGAGTTGTCTTAATTTATTGTATGACTTGCGTGTCATTGAGTAACGACATGTAATTACTTTACTTTATTGCTAAACCGTTAGCCATAGTAGTAGAAGTAATAGTTGGCGAGACAACTTCATGAAGACACGATGATGGAGATCATGATGATGGAGATCATGGTGTCATGCCGGTGACGATGATGATCATGGCGCCCCGAAGATGGAGACAAAAAGGAGAAAAATGATATTGGCCATATCATGTCACTATTTGATTGCATGTGATGTTTATCATGTTTTTACATCTTATTTGCTTAAAATGACGGTAGCATAAATAAGATGATCCCTCATAAAATTTCAAGAAAGTGTTCCCCTAACTGTGCACCGTTGCGAAAGTTCGTTGTTTCGAAGCACCACGTGATGATCGGGTGTGATAGATTCTAACATTCGCATACAACGGGTGTAAGCCAGATTTACACATGCAAAACACTTAGGTTGACTTGACGAGCCTAGCGTGTACATACATGGCCTCGAAACACAAGAGACCGAAAGGTCGAACATGAGTTGTATAGCAGATACAGTCAACATGAGGATGTTCACTGATGATGACTAGTCCGTCTCACGTGATGATCGGACATGGCCTAGTTGACTCGGATCATGTATCACTTAGATGACTAGAGGGATGTCTATCTGGGTGGGAGTTCATTAAATAATTTGATTAGATAAACTTAATTATCATGAACTTAGTCTAAAATCTTTACAATATGTCTTGTAGACCAAATGGCCCACGCTAATGTTGCCCTCAACTTCAACACGTTCCTAGAGAAAACCAAGCTGAAAGACGATGGTAGCAACTATACGGATTGGGTCCAGAACTTGAGGATCATCCTCATAGCTGCCAAGAAAGCATATGTCCTAGAAGCACCGCTAGGTGAAGCACCCGTTTTCCCAGCAACTCAACACGTTATGAACGCCTGGCAGTCGTGTAGTGATGATTACTCCCTGGTTCAGTGCGGCATGCTTTACAGCTTAGAACCGGGGCTCCAAAAGCGTTTTGAGCAGCACAGAGCATATGAGATGTTCCAAGAGCTGAAAATGGTTTTCTAAGCTCATGCCCGGGTCGAGAGATATGAAGTCTCCGATTAGTTCTACAGTTGTAAGATGGAGGAGAATAGTTCTGTCAGCGAGCACAAACTCAAAATGTCTGGGTTGCACAACCGCTTGTCTCAGCTGGGAGTTAATCTCCCAGATGACGCGGTCGTTGACAGAATCCTTCAGTCGCTCCCACCTAGCTACAAGAGCTTTGTGATGAATTTCAATATGCAAGGGATGGAGAAAACCATTCCTGAGGTATATTCAATGCTGAAATCAGCGGAGGTGGAGATCAAAAAGGAACATCAAGTGTTGATGGTCAATAAAACCACTAGTTTCAAGAAAGGCAAGGGTAAGAAGAACTTCAAGAAGGACGACAAGGGAGTTGCCGCGCCCAGTAAGCCAGTTGCCGGGAAGAAGCCAAAGCATGGACCCAAACCTGAGACTGAGTGCTTTTATTGCAAGAGAAACGGTCACTGGAAGCGGAACTGCCCCAAGTACTTAGCGGACAAGAAGGCCGGCAACACCAAAGGTATATGTGATATACATGTTATTGATGTGTACCTTACCAGTACTCGTAGTAGCTCTAGGGTATTTGATACCGGTGCGGTTGCTCATATTTGTAACTCAAAACAAGAGCTGCGGAATAAGCGAAGACTGGCGAAGGAGGAGGTGACGATGCGCGTCGGGAATGGTTCCATGGTCGATGTGATCGCCGTCGGCACGCTACCTCTACATTTACCTACGGGATTAGTTTCAAACCTCAATAATTGTTATCTAGTGCCAGCTTTGAGCATGAACATTGTATCTGAATCTCGTTTAATGCGAGATGGCTACTCATTTAAATCCGAGAATAATGGTGGTTCTATTTATTGAGAGATATGTTTTATGGTCATGCCCCGCTGGTCAATGGTTTATTCTTATTGAATCTCGAACGTGATGTTACACATATTCATAGTGTGAATACCAAAAGATGTAAGGTTAATAATGATAGTCCCACATATTTGTGGCACTGCCGCCTTGGTCACATTGGTGTCAAACGCATGAAGAAGCTCCATGCAGATGGACTTTTGGAGTCTCTTGATTACGAATCATTTGACACGTGCGAACCATGCCTCATGGGCAAAATGACCAAGACTCCGTTCTCTGGAACAATGGAGCGAGCAACCAACTTCTTGGAAATCATACATACTGATGTATGCGGTCCAATGAGCGTTGAGGCTCGCGGTGGCTATCGTTATGTTCTCACTCTCACTGATGACTTAAGTAGACATGGGTATGTCTACTTATGAAACACAAGTCTGAGACCTTTGAAAAGTTCAAGGAATTTCAGAGTGAGGTGGAGAATCAACGTGACAGAAAAATAAAGTTCTTACGATCAGATCGTGGGGGAGAATATTTGAGTCGCGAGTTTGGTACGCACTTAAGGAAATGTGGAATTGTTTCACAACTCACGCCGCCTAGAACACCTCAGCGTAACGGTGTGTCCGAACATCGTAATCGCACTCTATTGGATATGGTGCGATCTATGATGTCTCTTACAGATTTACCGCTATCATTTTGGGGATACGCTTTAGAGACAGGCACATTCACTTTAAATAGGGCACCGTCTAAATCCGTTGAGACGACACCGTATGAATTATGGTTTGGGAAGAAACCTAAGCTGTCGTTTCTAAAAGTTTGGGGATGCGAAGCTTATGTCAAGAAACTTCAACCTGAAAAGCTCGAACCCAAGTCGGAAAAATGCATCTTCATAGGATACCCTAAGGAAACCATTGGGTATACCTTCTACCTCAGATCCGAAGGCAAGATCTTTGTTGCCAAGAACGGGTACTTTCTGGAGAAAGAGTTTCTCTCGAAAGAAGTAAGTGGGAGGAAAGTAGAACTTGATGAAGTATTGCCTCTTGAACCGAAAAGTAGCACGGCTCTGGAAGATGTTTCTGTGGTGCCTGCACCGACTAGAGAGGAAATTAATGATGATGATCAAGGTACTTCGGATCAAGTTTCTACTGAACTTCGTAGGTCCACAAGGACACGTTCCACACCAGAATGGTATGGAAACCCTGTCCTGGAAATCATGTTGTTAGACAACGGTGAACCTTCGAACTATGAAGAAGCGATGGCGGGCCCAGATTCCAACAAATGGCTTGAAGCCATGCAATCCGAGATAGGATCCATGTATGAAAACAAAGTATGGACTTTGACAGACTTGCCTGATGATCGGCGAGCGATAGAAAATAAATGGATCTTTAAGAAGAAGACGGACGCGGATGGTAATGTTACCATCTATAAGGCTCGGCTTGTCGCTAAGGGTTATTGACAAGTTCAAGGGGTTGACTATGATGAGACCTTCTCACCCATAGCGAAGCTGAAGTCCGTCTGAATCATGTTAGCAATTGCCGCATTCTATGATTATGAGATATGGCAAATGGACGTCAAAACGGCATTCCTTAATGGCTTCCTTAAGGAAGAGTTGTATATGATGTAGCCGAAAGGTTTTGTTGATCCTAAGAATGGTAACAAGGTATGCAAGCTCCAGCGCTCCATCTATGGGCTGGTGCAAGCATCTCGGAGTTGGAACATTCGCTTTGATGAAATGATCAGAGCGTTTTGGTTTATCCAAACTTATGGAGAAGCCTGCGTTTACAAGAAAGTGAGTGGGAGCTCTATATCATTTCTCATGTTATATGTGGATGACATACTATTGATGGGAAATGATATAGAACTTTTGGAAAGCATAAAGGCCTACTTGAATAAGTGTTTTTCAATGAAGGACCTTGGAGAAGCTGCTTACATATTAGGCATCAAGATCTATAGAGATAGATCGAGATGCCTCATAGGTCTTTCACAAAGCACATACCTTGATAAGATATTGAAGAAGTTCAATATGGATCAGTCCAAGAAGGGGTTCTTGCCTGTATTGCAAGGTGTGAAATTGAGCTCGGCTCAAAATCCGACCACGGTAGAAGATAGAGAAAAGATGAGTGTCATCCCCTATGCCTCAGCCATAGGGTCTATTATGTATGCCATGCTGTGTACCAGACCTGATGTAAGCCTTGCCGTAAGTTTGGTAGGGAGGTACCAAAGAAATCCCGGCATGGAACACTAGACAGCGGTCAAGAATATCCTGAAGTACCTGAAGAGGACTAAGGATATGTTTCTTGTTTATGGAGGTGATGAAGAACTCGTCGTAAAGGGTTACGTCGATGCTAGCTTCAACACAGATCTGGATGACTCCAAGTCACAAACCGGATACGTGTATATTTTGAATGGTGGGGCAGTAAGCTGGTGCAGTTGCAGCAAAGCATCATGGCGGGATCTACATGTGAAGAGGAGTACATGGCAGCCTCGGAGGCAGCGCATGAAGCAATCTGGATGAAGGAGCTCATTACCGACCTAGGAGTTATTCCCAATGCGTCGGGCCCGATGACTCTCTTCTGTGACAACACTGGAGCTATTGCCCTTGCAAAGGAGCCCATGTTTCACAAGAAGACCAGGCACATCAAGCGTTGCTTCAGCTCCATTCCTGAAAATGTTCAAGATGGAGACATAGATATTTGTAAAGTGCATACGGATCTGAATGTCGTAGATCCATTGGCTAAACCTCTTCCGCGAGCAAAACATGATCAGCACCAGAACTCTATGGATGTTCGATTCATCACAATGTAACTAGATTATTGACTCTAGTGCAAGTGGGAGACTGTTGGAAATATGCCCTAGAGGCAATAATAAAATGGTTATTATTATATTTCCTTGTTCATGATAATTGTCTATTGTTCATGCTATAATTGTATTGACCGGAAACCATAATACATGTGTGAATACATAGACCACAACATGTCCCTAGTGAGCCTCTAGTTGACTAGCTCGTTGATCAATAGATGGTCATGGTTTCCTGACTATGGACATTGGATGTCATTAATAACGAGATCACATCATTAGGAGAATGATGTGATGGACACGATCCAATCCTAAGCATAGCACAAGATCGTGTAGTTCGTTTGCTAAAGCTTTTCTAATGTCAAGTATCATTTCCTTAGACCATGAGATTGTGTAACTCCCGGATACCGTAGGAATGCTTTGGGTGTACCAAATGTCACAAACGTAACTAGGTGGCTATAAGGTGCACTACAGGCATCTCCGAAAGTGTCTGTTGGGTTCGCACGAATCAAGACTCAGATTTGTCACTCCGTATGATGGAGAGGTATCTCTGGGCCCACTCGGTAATGCATCATCATAATGAGCTCAATGTGACTAAGTAGTTAGTCACGGGATCATGCATTACGGAACGAGTAAAGTGACTTGCCGGTAACAAGATTGAACGAGGTATTGGGATACCGACGATCGAATCTCAGGCAAGTAACGTACCGATTGACAAAGGGAATTGTATACGGGATTGCTTGAATCCTCGACATAGTGGTTCATCCGATGAGATCGTCTTGGAACATGTGGGAGCCAACATGAGTATGTAGAAACCGCTGTTGGTTATTGGCCGGAGAGATGTCTCGGTCATGTCTGCATGATTCCAGAACCCATAGGGTCTACACACTTAAGGTTCGATGACGCTAGGGTTATAGGGAAAGTTTGTATGTGGTTACCAAATGTTGTTCGGAGTCCCGGGTGAGATCCCGGATGTCACGAGGAGTTCCTAAATGGTCTGAAGGTGAATATTTATATATGGGAAGTCATCATACGGTCACCGGAAGTATTCGGGGGTTTGCCGGTATTGTACCAGGACCACCGAAGGGGGTTCCAGGGGTCCACCGGGAGGGTCCACCTGCCCCGAAGGGCCCTATGGGATGTATGTGGAAGGGAACCAGCCCCTAAGTGGGCTGGGCGCCATTCCCCCCTAGGGCCCATGCGCCTAGGGTTGGGGGGAACCCTAAAGGGGGCGTCCCCCTTGGCTTAGGGGGCAAGCCCCCTCCCCTTGGCCGCCTCCCCCCTCTAGATATCATCTAGAGGAGCCGGCCGCCTTCCCCCTTCACCCTATAAATAGAGGGGAGGAGGGAGGGCAGTAGCACCACATCCAACGCGCAGCCCTCCCCCTCTCCAACACCTCTCCTCCTCCGTTTGACCTTGACGAAGACCTGCCGGAGAACCGCTGCTCCACCACCACCATGCTGTCGTGCTGCTACTGGAGTCATGTTCGCCAACCTCTCCCTCCTCCTTGCTAGATCAAGGCGTGGGAGACTTCACCGGGCTGCACGTGTGTTGAACGCGAAGGCGCTGTTGTTCGGCGCTAAGATCATAATCGACTACAATCTGAATCACTACGTGTACGACTCCTCCAACCGCGTTCTTGCAACGCTTCCGTCTCGGGATCTTCAAGGGTATGAAGATGCACTCTCCTCTCTCTCGTTGCTAGTTACTCCATAGATTGATCTTGGTGATGCGTAGAAATTTTTTAATTTCTGCAACGATCCCCAACAACAAGGGCGTGCATAATTGCATGCGCCTTTGACCGTGTTGGTACCACACTGGTACGCGTCGATGCTATACAAACGGTTTTAAACCCCTTTCCTTAACGGCATTTGGAACCGTCACCAAGTGAGTGTGGGCGATAGGGGGGTCCTTCCCACACGACCCAGAAATCATCGGGGATAGGCCCTCCTGGGACACCAAATGAGTTTGTGTGCGATCGGGTGACCCACGGAAACCCAATCATTTCCGTAGGTATGTACATCCCACACGGTGGATCCCAAAAAACATTTCTGTAGGTATGTACATCCCACAGGGTGAATCCTAGAAAAACATGTCCGTAGGTATGTATATCACACACAGTCAATCCAAGGAATACATTTCCGTTCTAATGTACATCCCACACAGTCAATCCAGGGAAAACGTTTTCGTTCGTATGTACATCCCACACAGGTTTACATATAGGCTCGTGTGTGATACGTGTAACTATCACACACGCTCTGCCTTGGTTAACCGTTTGCTTTTATCAACTACATCACACACGATTTGCTGAAGAAAACTGTGTGGCATTGGGATATCCATCACAAGCGCTTTTACTTCTAGAACCGTTTGCAAAGTTCCATGACCCATTTCATAGATTTATTAGTTTACAATTAATAATTCCAGTATTACGAAAATTCACATTTCATATCGAACAACTGTTTGCCAATTTCATATCAGGCACATAGATATATTTTAACGTCACAGTACGATAGCTACCGGAAAACAGCACAGTACAACATATAGATAGTTCAACTTCATAAGAACAATCTTAGAACAATATATTCATTTCCCTAATCGAGATCATCCAGGCTCGCCTTATCCACCTCTGCTTTCAGTTCAATAAGAACCTGCTTTGCACTGGCCAACTGGGAAAGTCCCTCCTCCTTTGCCAACACCATCTTAGAAAAGTCTGATTTAAAAAATCTGAGCTCCTTCTCCACCTTCCTCTTTTTATCCCGCATCTTCAAATATTCTTCAGCGTTGACAACACTATCTCTAAGCCTACCTCTGTTCTCTTCCTGCATGCTCCAGAGCTTTGCTAGACACATCTTCAAAGATTGTGGCCACTCTTGATCAACCCACTCCAAGTAAAAACTTCCATTCATCCTATAATATTTAAAACTAGATCAGTAACAATCGTAGGGAAATGGGTTTATAGCAACATAGGAAATCACCAATACTTATTTTTAAAAACTGAAGAAATAGGTTAACTATGACATATCTTCTCAAAAAGATCAATGTGCAAATGAATTAATTGCTACTGACACAACAACAAAATTCTGAAACATCAGAAGCTATAATTAACTACAACAATGCTACAAGTTCTTACTCATGTACTATAAATAACAAATTGAACATTTTAAGAGGAAGGTAAATATAAATGCAATAGCATAGCAACAATGTTTGGATGACAGCAAATTGTTACTAACATGTGTGTACATGCACAAATTTAGTAACATAGAACTAATAGCACTAAGGCGTCCACTATGTATGCCAAAACCGGTGTAAAGACAATTGTTGCTACATCTCGCACTGGTGCCTTGCACTGGTGAGCCGATGCAGCAGAGAAAATCAGGGACCCGAACTCCGGAGCACTGCTGATGAGCTGCCAACATTTTTAGATACTAGGTACAAACTGTGACACTGTCTTAGGATGCGTTTGGTTGAAGGTGTGGTATGAATGGGTTGGGACCGTAACAGTGTGTGAATCACATCTAACAAATGATTTGTAACAACGAAAGAGGGTCTAACCTTCTCCGCACATGCCAGAAACTTCCTCCCACTGTCCATAGATTCAAACGCAACTAGCTTCACGCATGGAGATTGATGGTGACAACAAGCAGACAGATCTTCAGCCACCCCTCTCCATTCGTTGCAACTGATGGTCCTAGGGAACTACAAGAGGAAGAAATGACTCAAATCGACCGCTGGTTAAAACCCCTTCATTCAAAGTCATAGCCCGAGAGAGAGAAGAGAGGCATACCCAGGTGGTGAAGGAGTCGGAGGAGGAGGAGGAACCGCTGGAGAGGTCTTTCAAGATGACCATGGCGACCCCGGAGGTAGGATGCGAGACAGTGAGAGCGAGGAAGCAAGCGAGGAAGCGGCTATAGCTTAGGAAGGAAGGAAGGGGGAAACAGGGGAAATGTGACTTGTGGTCGGGGAGAAAAGGGGATGGGGAGGGGGGAGGGTAGATATTTCGGCGATAGGCCAAAAATTTCGAAATGTGGAGGGAAACTTTGCGCGCGGTGCCGCCGGACACCATTCACTTTGAATGATAGTGTGCATCGCAAATGATTCTTCTGCTTAACGCACACGGGATGAGTTTGATAATTGAAATTTTGGCGGAAATTTCCCCGTGTACGTCATTGCATAATTTAACATCGCTTGCTAATTTGGCCACACAAAAGAGCGTACAACACATAGACCAGACTTACTGAATCGAGCAATTTTAGTAATTAAACAGAGACATTTCACCTAAACATTTCTCTAACAAAAGACCAGCATTAAAAACAAAGCCTAAGTACGAATAATTTTAACAAATCCGCCGCCGCGCAGGCCTACGCATCGCCGGTGTGAGATGATATGTCAATTACTTGTCCTAGTGACATGCCACCGTTGGTGGACTCCGCGTCCCCCCTGCTGAAGTCGACCACATCCTTGTCCTCGTCCTCGTCCTCGTCGCTGCCCTCAAGGTTTTAGTACTCGTAGTAGTGGCTGCGCCAGAGGTCGCGTTGGTACTCCACCGCTGATTCCTCGATGGACAGACTCTTCTCTACGTCGACCGGGTCCACGCCCAACTCCTCCTCCCGGTGCTCCTCGATCTCCGCCGCCTCCTGCATCACCAGCTCCCGCTCGACAACCTCATGAAGAAGCAGGTGCTCCATGGCCACCACCGCCTTTTCGGATGATGGTTGCATGCTGGATTCTGAGGTGGCCTGGAATATCTTGGTGTGGATGGCCTCGACCCGGGCCAGGGCGACATCGGCAGCACGCACGGCAGCTCGAGCACTCTCGGTGTTTGCAACCACCATCGCAGCAGCAGCTGCAGTCATCTCGGCTGCTGTAGCTGCCCTGTCGGCTGTCACAGACACCCTCTCAACGGAAGCGGCCGTGCTCAATGTGGATGCAGCGGCACTCTCGGCATAGGCGGCCGTGCTCACGGCGGAGGCAGTGGTGCTCAGGAGGGAACGGCCATCGTACGGGCCTTCATGAAGCGTTTCCACGGTGTCATCTTTGCAAGAAGGGGGTGCGGGTATGGGGATCAGGATTTGTGGATTCGGGGGTTGCCGGTACTGGAGCAGACGAGCCGGTGAAGCTTAAGGAGGAAGACTTAAATAGACCCAGAATTTTTCATCGCAAACGATTCCTACAAAACAACTTTGTGTGATGTTGTAGATATTTTTTATTAGCTGTGAAAGATGAATTTGGAGTAAAGTGGCAACGGATGGTGTTTTAAATGTACGAGAAAAATTGTAGTACTAATACAACTGTCATGTCAAATTTTGGAAAAATTCAGGGGTCATTTGACCTTTTAAGACATTTAAGTGATTTTCTAGCCATTTAATGACCGTAATTGAAATTTGAACTACATGTACATGCAGCAGCTAACCAAAATGGTTTGAAAAGTCATATTTTGTGTACTTGTGTGCGATTTAATTCCACGTGCAGTAAATTGGAAGGAATTTTCAAACATATTAGTCTAACGGCTATGACACAATTAAGCATGGAGTGCCATGGCATTTAAATTCCAAAAAAAATAAAAACATGAAACCTTGCTTGAGGTAATGTCATACCACCAAGATGATGTGGTAGAAAAATTTGCATGTTTGACGAAAGTTTGGACACACACCCCTCACAAACCGGAGTAACTCATTAGAAGGCTAGTGGTTCCGAGAGGGAACAGTGCATGTTTGCTGACGAACGGCAGATAACTTCCTCTTATGACCTTCAAAAAATTTCTACGTGTAATGTGCACTGATACTAACTGTCAAGAATTCTTCATCTATCTGCCTTCTTTCATTCATAAACATATCATCTTCATGGTCTAGCAAATATGGTTCTAACGGATCAGTAGGAGGCATGGCAATAGAAGCAAGACCAATAATTTCATCCTTGCTAGGCAATTCTTTATCATGGGGTTGTCTATGAAACTTAGCAAACTTAAACTCATGTGTTGTATCCCCCAGACCAATAGTAACAACATCCTTTTCGCAATCTATCCTACCATTAACAGTATTCAAGAAGGGTCTACCAAATACAATGGGACAAAAGTCATCTTGTGGGGAACCAAGAACAAGAAAATCAGCAGGGTATTTAACTTTCCCACACAAGACTTCAACATCTCTAACAATCCCAATTGGTGAAATAGTATCTCTATTGGCAAGCTTAGTTGTAACATCAATATCTTCTAACTCAGCGGGTGCAATATCATGCATAATTTCTTTATATAAGGAAATAGGTATTGCACTAGCACTAGCACCCACATCACATAAGCCATGATAACAATGATCTCCTATTTTAACAGAGATAACAAGCATGCCTACAACAAGTCTATGTATCTTAGCATCGGGTCTAGCAATATTAGCAGCTTCATCATAGAAATAAATAACATGCCCATCAATATTATCAGCCAAGAGATCTTTAACCATAGCAATACTAGGTTCAACGTTAATTTGCTCAGGAGGTGTATAAGTTCTAGTATTACTCTTACGAACAACAGTTGAAGCTTTAGCATGATCCTTTATCCTAACAGGGAAAGGTGGTTCCTCAACATAAGTAGTAGGAACAATAGGATCATTATAAGTGATAATCTTTTCTTCAACTGTAACAGGTGCAACTACTTTTACTTCAATGGGAGGATTATATTTAAACCACTTCTCCTTAGGGAGATTGACGTGAGTAGCAAAAGATTCAAAGAAAGAAGCTACTATCTCAGAGGTCCATATTTAGTGCTAAATCCACGAAAAGTGTTGATATCCATAAAAGACTTAACACAATCAAACTTAGGTGTCATACCTGACTCCTTACCGTCGTCGGAACCACAATCTTCAGAGTTGCGTTTAATTCTTTCCAATCAGTCCCACTTGAATTCAATAGTCTTCAGCATATAAGAACCAGCACAGGAAGTATCGAGCATGGTGCGATCATTGAGAGAAAGTCGAGCATAAAAATTTTGAATAATCATTTATCTTGAGAGCTCATGATTGGGGCATGAATATAACATTGACTTAAGCCTCCCCAAGCTTGAGCGATGCTTTCTCCTTCGTGAGGCCAAAAAGTATATGTATAATTGCGATCACGATGAACAAGATGCATAGGATAAAACCTCTGGTGAAATTCCAATTTCAATTGTTTATAGTCCCAAGATCCTGTATCATCACATAGCCTATACCATGTCAATGTGTATCCCTTCAAAGATAAAGGGAAGACCTTCCTCTTAACAACATCATCGGGAATACCTGCAAGCTTAAATAATCCACAAACTTCATCCACATAGATAAGGTGTAAATCGGGATGCAATGTTCCATCTCCTGCAAAGGGATTAGCTAGCAGTTTCTCTATCATACCCGAAGGAATCTCAAAGTAAACATTTTCAATAGGTTCAGTAGGTTGAGGAGCAACTCTTTGCTCTACTGGTCGGGGCAAAGATCCCCGAACAAGCCCCTCAAAGGATTAGTTTCCATAGTAACAAGTGACAGTAAATTTCAGCACAGTATATAAATGTTTCCTTACCAAGTTCCACTCACCAAAAGCGCTTCACTCCCCGGCAACGGTGCCAGAAAAGAGTCTTGATGACCCACAAGTATAGGGGATCCATCGTAGTCCTTTTGATAAGTAAGAGTGTCGAACCCAACGAGGAGCAGAAGGAAATGACAAGCGGTTTTTAGTAAGGTATTCTCTGCAAGCACTGAAATTGTAGGTAACAGATAGTTTTGTGATAGGATAATTTGTAACGGGTAACAAGAAATGAAAGTAAATAAGGTGCAGCAAGGTGTCCCAATCCTTTTTGTAGCAAAGGACAAGCCTGGATGAATTCTTATAATGAGAAAAGTGCTCCCGAGGACACATGGGAATTATCGTCAAGCTAGTTTTCATCATGCTCATATGATTCGCGTTCGTTACTTTGATAATTTGATATGTGGGTGGACCGGTGCTTGGGTGTTGTCCTTTATTGGACAAGCATCCCACTTATGATTAACCCCTATTGCAAGCATCCGCAACTACAAAAGAAGTATTAAGGTAAACCTAACCATAGCATGAAACATATGGATCCAAATCAGCCCCTTACGAAGCAACACATAAACTAGGGTTTAAGCTTCTGTCACTCTAGCAACCCATCATCTACTTATTACTTCACAATGCCTTCCTCTAGGCCCAAATAATGGTGAAGTATCATGTAGTCGACGTTCACATAACACCACTAGAGGAGAGACAACATACATCTCATCAAAATATCGAACGAATACCAAATTCACATGACTACTAATAGCAAGGCTTCACCCATGTGCTCAGGAACAAACGTAACTACTCACAAAGCATATTCATGTTTACGATCATAGGTGTATTAATATGCATTAAGGATCTGCACAAATGATCTTCCACCGGATAAACCAACTAGCATCAACTACAAGGAGTAATCAACACTACTAGCAACCCAGAGGTACCAATCTGAGGTTTTGGTACAAAGATTGGATACAAGAGATGAACTAGGGTTTGAGAGGAGATGGTGCTGGTGAAGATGTTGATGGAGATTGACCCCCTCCCGATGAGAGGATCATTGGTGATGATGATGGTGATGATTTCCCCCTCCCGGAGGGAAGTTTCCCCGGCAGAACAGCTCAGCCGGAGCCCTAGATTGGTTCCGCCAAGGTTCCGCCTCATGGCTGCGGAGTTTCTTCCCGTAAGCTTGCTTATGATTTTTTTACAGGGTAAAAGACTTCGTATAGTAGAAGATGGGCATCGGAGGGCCACCAGGGGGCCCACGAGGCAGGGGGCGCGCCCTGTAAGGGTGGGCGCGCCCCCCATCCTCGTGGCCAGGGTGTGGGCCCCCTTTGGTACTTCTTTCACTCAATAACTCTTATTAATTCCAAAAATGACTTTCATGGAGTTTCAGGACTTTTGGAGCTTTGCAGAATAGGTTTCCAATATTTGCTCCTTTTACAGCCCACAATCCCAGCTGCCGGCATTCTCCCTCTTCATGATAAACCTTGTAAAATAAGAGAGAATAGCCATAAGTATTGTGACATAACGTGTAATAACTACCCATAATGCAATAAATATCGATATAAAAGCATGATGCGAAATGGACGTATCACACTGATACAAACTGTCATGTGAAAATTTGGAAAATTCCAGGGGTCATTTGACCTTTTGAAGACATTTAAGTGATTTCCTAGCCATTTAATGACCGTAATTCTAATTTGAACTAGATGTACAAGCAACGGCTAACCATAACGGTTTAAAAATCATATTTGTGTACCTGTGTGCGAGTTAATTCCATGTGCAGTAAATTATAAGGAATTTTCAAACATATTGGTCTCATGGCATGGACACATGTACATGCATGGAGTGCCATGACATTTTAATTCCAAAAAATTAAAAAATGATCAGGAAAACATGAAACCTTGCTTGATGTAATGGCATGCCACCAAGATGATGTGGTACAAGAATTGGCCCGTTTAACGAAAGTTTGGACACACACCCCTCACAAACCGGAGCAACTCACTAGAAGGCTCGTGGTTCCGAGAGGGAACAATGCATGTTTGATGACGAACGGCAGATAGCTTCCTCTTACGGCCTTCAAAATTTTTGTACGTGTAATGTGCAGTGATATAAACTGTCGTGTGAAAATTTGGAAAATTTCAGGGGTCATTTGACCTTTTAAAGACATTTAAGTGATTTCCTAGCCATTTAATGATCGTAATTCTAATTTGAACTAGATGTACATGCAACGGCTAATCATAACGGTTTGAAAAATCATATTTGTGTACTTGTGTGCGAGTTAATTCCATGTGCAGTAAATTAGAAGGAATTTTCAAACATATTGGTCTCACGGCATGGACACATGTACATGCATGGACTGCCATGGCATTTTTATTCCAAAAAAAAATAAAAAATGATCAAAAAAACATGAAACCTTGCTTGATGTAATGTCATTCCACCAAGATGATGTGGTACAAAAATTGGCTTGCTTGACAAAAGTTTGGACACACACCCCTCACAAACCCGAGAAACTCACTAGAAGGCGCGTGCTTCCGAGAGGGAACAATGCATGTTTGATGATGAACGGCAGATAGTTTCCTCTTACGACCTTCAAAAAATTTCTATGTGTAATGTGCACTGATACAAACTGTCATGTGAAAATTTGGAAAATTTCAGGGGTCATTTGACCTTTTGAAAACATTTAAGTGATTTCCTAGCCATTTAATGACTGTAATTCAAATTTGAACTAGATGTACATGCAATGGCTAACCATAACGGTTTGAAAATCATATTTGTGTACTTGTGTGCGAGTTCAAAAATCATCAGACGATGTAAATATCTGGTGTTCAAAAAAGAAAATGTAAAATCTGGCAAGACAACCGGCCCCACACGATTAGCACTCTATTTCATGCCTCAAGTTTTGGAAGGTGAGTGGCGGGCTTTATTAATCAGACACGGTTCTGCATTGGGAACCGTCAGCTATTATGTTCACACACGGATTTTCCTACGGGAATCGTGTGTAATTCACACTACAGTACTCGTAAATTCCGGCAACCTGTGTGTGTATTGTTCCCGGCGATCTAGATTTCAGCCGCTAATAAATACTACCTTGCTAATGTCGTCCCGCCTGCATTCTCATCTACATCCTCCCCTTGCTCGCCCTCTCTCTATCTCTATCTCACTCAAATCTCTGCCATGGCGTCGTCGGTCTGCCCACGCGCCAACGAGGAGTCGCCACCCCCCAAGGAGGCTCACTCGAAGAGCAGCGACGAGGACACCTACGCGCCGTCGGACAAGGTTGCGCTGGACCCCCCAACTTTGGATTGGTTTTGGTGCCAGTATGATCTTTGTCTTTGGAAGTCGCTGTCGTCGGCTGAGAAAGCCAGGCAAGTGGCTTTCAAGAAGGAGATGGCGGAGGAGGATGCCAGGTACCAGGCGGCCTGTGAAGCCCGTGATGCCGCCTGGAAAAAGGAGGCGGCGGAGCTTTGGGGGCGGGCTTGTCATCATGCGGAGGAGGTGTATGAAGGGGTACTTCGCGAGGAAGGCCAGAGGCGCTAGGTGCCTCGTCGCTGCATGGAGCTGGGCCGATAAACTCCAGCATTCCATTGAAGAGGAGCTCCGATGGGCGCCCAACAAAATAGCAAGATCGTTCGCGCGCGTCCGCCTGCAAGAGGCATATCGACACGTCAAGCGCTGCGAGGCGGAGGAGGTGGAGTACTGCCTCCGCTCTGGGAAGATGCCACACACCAGGGAGATGCTGGCGAGGGGCTGCTGAATACTGGCCCCAGGAGGGATTATTAGGTTTAGTATTGTTCTTTTTCAATTTTATGCATTGTACCTAGTAGTTAAGTATCATCACATATATGTGATGATATTATATATATTCTAAGATGAACTAATGAACAATTAATATTATATATATTATGAATTCCATTTTCTATCTGTTTTTGTATACTAATTTGAATCTATATGTTATCATCCACATATACAAAATGGAAAGCGTATAAACACACATTGAAACAGAACATATAAGAACGGAAAACAGAGTACACACATTGAAACAGAACATATAAGAACGGAAAACAGAGTACACACATTGAAATGGAGGAATAAACAGAGCAATAGTATGATTGATGTGAATACATAGCTATCCACGTCGAAATGACTCAACAAAATAAAACGCGTCAATGAGACCATGACCAGCAGCCCTTGCCTATGGTAGCTCTTGGCTCTGCCTGAACTCGTGCAGGCGTTCGTCCAAGCGGTCGACACGCTCATGGTACATCTTGAGCGCGATCTTGAGCTCGAAGTTGGCTATTTCATCGGAGATCACCACCTCGAGGATGCGACGGCCATGTTCCTCTACTGTGCCCAGGTGGACACCTGGGCCAAGGAGGCAGTCGAGCCTACCGACCAGCGCGTTGGCATTGAGCGGGCCGCGGACAAGGCGAACGGTGCGAACCAAGCAAATGGCGCGGCGGGCGTCCGGTGCAAGTATGGCGCGGACGGCCTCTGGTGCAAGTACGGCGCAGAGGGCATGTGCCCACTCCTGGCGAGGAATGGGGGTACTGACGGGACATGTACCCAGCTGCGACGCCCTGTCGACGGCAGGCAAGCGCCGATGGATCCGCTCTTGCTGTGCGGCGCGCCACGCCTCTCACTCTGCGACGCTCCAACGCTCTCGCCGTTCGATGAGCCGCAGCCTATCGGCGCGAACGCGCCTAGCTTGCTCTGCGGCGCGCCATCGATCATGTTGTGCGGCGAGCTGCAGCCTCTCGGCGCTGACATGCCTATCTTGATCCGCGGCGCTGAAGCGCCATGCGCCAAAGGTCTGCTCAACCCTGGCGATGATGCGCATCACGGCGTCTTCCATCACATTGCCGGGGAGTGCCGCGGCCTCGATGGGCCATGGCGCCTTCTGGTTTTCCTCGTCGACGAGGTTGATGCCAGAGGTAGCGCTTTGGTGCGTCTGCATGCTTGGAAAAGGTGGATGTGCTATAGGCTGTGCTTGTTGCCTCCGTGCATCGTGCCATGCCTAGGTTTATGTGCAATATCGTTGGGTGGCGGGAAACAGGTGAGGAAATGGCAGGAAACGGTGGCGTTTTCATATAACACCATCAATTAATGGAAACTTACAATATAAAAGAACATCGAGCTAGCACAAGAAGTAGATGATGATGAGATGAACACGGACCACACTAGGGAACTCGTCTGTGATGAATTCATCAATCGCAAATGGTTGTACACTAGCAAGCATTTGCCCACAACACACACGGCTTATTCCATCACAAACATGTCAAATGGATCAACTGTATGCCACGTATACACATTGTCAAAAAGTAATGTGGTAGACCTTCTTTAACTTATGTTAAAAAATAAAATAAAAAACAAGGACCTCGAGGTTAAATTAGCTGAGGGAATGGGTCATTTCGGTCATTTGACCTATATGACCCATCCTATCAGTTAATTTAACATCAATACAACTCCCCATCCAGTCACCCATCTGATGGCTGGTCCAGCCTGAGCATACTTAACTTGAGAGTTCTCTTAGATGAGCTGATGGTGGAACAACTAGTCCTTGGTTATATAGGATGCCTCTTCGCATCCTTACGGCGTATCCGGATGACCGCCAATCCCCCAATGGCCAATACATGTTGTGTAGACAGAGCATATCACATACGTCTTATTAGAAGCAATCGTGTGTGTGTTATTATCGGTCTTCGCACACATTTCTGATTACAGACATGTTTGCCGGGTATCACACACACCTTGTTATGTTGAACCATTTATGTTCTCTTGTGTCAATGCAGTTCATCCGAGTGAACCTCATGATGTATATCGCACACACACCTTGATCTGGCTGACCGTTTCTTTTGTGTTGCCTAATCACAAACAGTTCATCTCAGTAAACTGTATGCTATGTATCGCACACGCCTTCATCTGGTTGCCCGCTTCTTTTGTTCCTCCTCATCGCAAACAGTTAATTGAACTGAACTGTATGCCCTGCATCGCACACGCAACTAAAATCTGAACCGTGTTTGATGTAGACGTCATCGCAAATATTTTGCACATTTTAGACGGTTCTCTGACACCACCTTTTGTGATTATTGCATCACACATAGTTTCTTGAAGGGTCTCTGATCATAGTGTCGCGTTAGCAGCATCCTGCGGTAGTGCCAGTGCCCGCCTCAGCTGCATGGGACGCCGCCCTTGATTGCTAACTTGCATCACCTGTGCCCGCGCATGCACCTATCCCGCGATAGTGCTAGTGCCCACCTTAGCGTTGCTTCCTTCTAGCGATGCTAGTCGCCACTACATCGTCCTCGACGGCATGGGACTGGCTCCAGCAGGCAGCATGGAACCGACTACTGGAGGTGGAAGTCCAGAATATTCTGGTCTTACTTGAAGCTTGGCCCGACATCCTAGACTACGCCAACACCGATGCAAGACGCGACCGCCGTTGCAATTAGTTTGTTCGTTTATACATTGTAGTTCGACCGTATGAATGTAAAGTCACACCATGATTGAATGAAATCTATTGTTTGATCAATGAGAGTATTGTGCTAGAGTGAAGAAGGGGAGTAAACATGTTTTTTCTTTATTTTTTATTTACTGAAATGTACATGTAGTGCCATGGTGTCATGTTATGGGTGCATGCAAATCATCTTTGAAGGAAAAATAAATGAACCTCTGCATTGTAAAAAATAAGGTAAACTTTGACATTATGGATGGTACAGGTACATGCATTTGGTGAAAAAACCTCAATTCGCATTTCAGTTTGAATTGTGCTATTGATCCAGCATTGTGCCACTAATTTTTCACGTTACAAAATTCTTACTAATCAATAGAGAGATTAAATAAAATTGATCAAAAATACAAAAGTGAAAAAATGAGGCACTGGGATATCGAACCCATGATCATAACGGTTGTAGCATTAGTTCCACTGCTATCCACGCTATACATTCGAGGTGTTGATTTTCTGGGATTGTAATGTATATTAAAGAAGTAGCTAATGCAGTACCCTTTCAACCTTTGGATGCATGATGGACGCCTCACCTACATCTGCCTCCTTGCATCCCTTGTCAACCACCTCCACTGCGTTCCCACTAGTTCAAGTTTGCACCAGTTCACACTAGGCAACCACACAATATAAGGAGCGGTTCCATCTACAGTACCAGTGAATCCTACAGAAAACCCCACAACCCCCTTTACATCGAGATGGTGTGCATGCACCACTCCCACCCCTACATCTCCATGATCGGCGATATGTCACATAGGTCACCTCAATACCCCAATCACGAACCTGACCAAACCCACCCCTTCCCGCCTCTGACCTGGCACCATTCGGTGATGCGTCCAATCCACCCCCCCCCCCCCCCGGTGACAGCATCGGGTCAGGCACTAGACTCGACCTCGGGGAAGAGAAAACCCGTGGTCAAGGAGATGGGCCACAGCGCCCGTGAATGGGACCCACAGCAATGATGCCTCGTGGACAAAGAGGAGGTTTGCACCGTCGAGGTCCTCCATCAAGTAGATGAGGTAGCCCGTGAGTGCGACTGCCTCTCGGAGTGAGTTGACGAGCTCCAGGAGGCAGCCCGCTGCCAACTGGTAGACATGCACCGCAAGATCGACGAACTTGGCCGAAGATTGCAGGAGCTCCACCGTGCCATCGCCTAAGTGGAGATTGAGGCGGCATACAAGATCTCCAACACGACGGTG
Organism: Triticum aestivum; assembly: GCF_018294505.1. NCBI lineage: Eukaryota > Viridiplantae > Streptophyta > Magnoliopsida > Poales > Poaceae > Triticum > Triticum aestivum. The sequence goes on from NC_057798.1 coordinate 242,512,062, forward strand.
CGCTCCGAAGAAACCATCTGCAATGTAGAATGAGCCACCGAAGAAGTCATCATTGTGGTCGGCGGCGACACCCCGGTTCAGAGAACTAGAGGCCTTCATGTTCCAGCCCAGAGATCCATGTCTTCAGGAACATGACTATAGCTTGGTATAGAACCACCATTCAAATAGAGTACTCACATGTAAACTGAGTTATAATACAATATTCTTGTTTAGCAAGGTAATACAATCCGGGCGGTAGTGCTCGATTATTAAGCCTAGGGCCTAGTGGCTAATGAAGCATTAGTAGGGAAGGGGTTATGACACAGCGGAAGGTGGGACTCCAAACCAAAGGGACACTGCTGACACAATCTAGCTCTCACCCTCAACGTCCTTCTATGTGGCTTCTCTTGCATCTGGCATGCTAAGCCAGGAGTACTTTGAATGTACTCGCAAGCTTAGAAACAATCCAAAGGCAAGCAAGCAAGAAACAAGGTACACAAGTAAAGCCACAAAAATAAAGACAAGAATAGGTGCAACTAGCATAAACAACTGTATAAAAATAAATTACTCATTTAAGGTTTAACATCCAATGGACCTCTCTCTCCGGCATGATCCTCGATCATCTGGCATACTGGGGTGACTACTACACTATCACAACATTAAACTTGAAGTAAATGTAGATGGGTGTCTAGTCAAAATAGTGTGACTTAACACGAACGGGGACCCATTGCTAGGGACTCGGCTATTCGAATAGTTTAAACACACACTCTGTAGAGGTCGTGCACGTTACCCACACCATGGACTATTAGTCCAACAAACCCCACTCGTAGCATGGCCCTCTAACCATATCCCCGACCTCCCACAGGCTAGCCCTCGGAGAGAGGATCTGGGTCCTTGACACCTCGTGGTGCCACTTGTCCCCCCTCGGGGATCAGTCAACTTTCTACTGCACATCTCCCGACCCAGGCTATCTTGACAAGATGGCAACTTCCCGGCAAAAGGAAGTCTACACATCACAGTTTCCCTCTTTTGAGATACGCGGAAGAGATATAACTACAACTAAAATAGGGCCCTCCCATTCGGGCAAATGTGGTTGTACAACGGGATTGACCGGTTATTAAGGTTGGAGTATAATGGGGGGGTCTACAATACTCCAACTCTTATCTAATCATCTCAAATCATACTAATCTCAACTTAAAGTGCCCGAAGGAGACTATTGTATTAAGTAAAGTCTTTCCCCAAAAGGTCTCGTCATTTTCATTTTAGTTGTTAGGGTTTATGTGTTTGAAAGAAATTTCCGGTTACAAAGTGACTACTAGATTCAACGGTAATGAGGTGGATCTATCTATTACTCTACTAGTATTCTACCATACTTTTACTAAGCTCTACTAAAACAAATAAATTAGAGCATAAAAGTAAAGCAAGCATAACAGTAAAATAACTGATACCGAGCAAGTTTGAACCCACGGCCTTGCAAATGCCATCAAAAAAATGGATGAAATGGCTTGCCTGAACTAGTGGAGGGTCACAAAACTCATGTCTTCACCCCTAAATTATTTCTCTCTGGAAATAATTTTCAAAGCATTTTCGATAAGAGCACATTACTATAACTCTGTCCAAAAATTCTAGACAGCTTAAATAAAAATCTCAAACTTTGCCAACAGAAAGGAAATTGAATATAAAAATAATGTCGGCATTCTGGATAGAGGGTACCCAGACTTGCTTGCCTGTGGCCCATGGCGTGGCTCCATCGGTGGCCTGGTATGGCCCAGCTTCAGCATCAACAACTCAAGACCCTCGCGAGGGGCCAAGCCTCGCGAGGTGGACGACGCCAAGACCTCCAAGGGGACCGGCCCCCTCAGGATGGCTCCCGAGGAGCAGAGATTTCTATGCAAGGCTCACCTCGCTAGGTTCAGTTGATGTGAGCCATGACAACCAAGCCAGGCGGGCGCCGGCGAGCGCAGAGTACCAGTTTCCTCTTCGGTGCAAAGGAGGCAAGCAGCAGGCGTAGAGTCCCAAGGAATCAACCAAAGGTTTCCGTTCTGGTGAAACAAGACCAAGACCGCCAAGGCGGCAGGATGGAGGTCATCGCCGAGCCCACCGCGGCAACACAACCGGAGGATTTTGCAGGCGAAGACCACTTTAGTTAGGATAGGACGTACATGTTGTCTCCCTTCAAAATTGGCCATTGTGGGATCCCTTCCTGCCTACATTTGGAAAGAGGACCAAGGCCACTATAATAGGACCTAGACACCACCAAGGGAAAGGGATCAGGTAGATCAGATTGATTCCACCCTCACCACCTCACCAGCTCACTTGAGCTCAAGAACACGCCTCCTGAGGTTGTTCTCCACTGTACTAGTTCTTCCTAAGCCCCTCGAGGCAAATCCACCACAAAGCAGTAGTAGGGTTTTACACCACAAGGTGGCTCGAACCTGGGTAAACTGTTGTGTCTTCCTTTCCTCTCGAGCTCGACGCGATAGGCTGTGAGATTAGCGAGTAGGTAGGCTGGGCAGGTTGAGATCTCCGCACGCACCCTAGAGTTCGAACCTCTCAAAGGGTTTGCGGAACCTGTAATCTGGCGCGCCAGGTAGGGGTGCGTCGGAGATCCGCCGCTTCGTCCACCGCACTCTGATGGTTGGCGCTCCTTCGTTGACTGGGCCATCGCGCACCTTTGGGGGAGCCATGGGCCTCTGTGCTTTCACCCCCGCCTTGCAACGGGTGCAGTCGCCGCCCAAGTTCAAGCCAGAGATGCCGCCCCGCTACGACGGCGCGGCGGATCCAGCTGGCTTCCTCCAGGCGTACGAGGAGGCAGTTTGGGCAGCCGGCGGGGACGACAAGGTGATGGCCAACTGGCTCCCCATGGCCCTCGTGGGCGTGCCACGCGCCTGGCTGCTACACTTGCTGGAGTCTTCTGTTGCCTCCTGGGAGGAGCTGCGCGGCCTCTTCATCATGCACTTCGTGGCACCGGTGCCTCCCGCCGTCGCAGCTCTCCTGGGTGGTTCGCAGGTGCCACCCTCCGACCTCCACATCAAGCAGTTCTACCGGCAGGTGGGTGCCGCCCAAGTGCAGTCGGGGGCTCCCCCGGGCTGGGCGACGCCCAAGGCCGACCTCACCTTCGGCCTAGAAGATCACCCCGCTACCACGACGGGAGCAGGCGCGCTCCAGATGCTCTGCACTCCCACCATCTGCAACATGGCGGTCACCAGCACCCTCATCGATGGTGGATCCGGCCTAAAATTGCTCTCCGTGGAGGCATTCGGCTTGCTTCACGTGCCCCACGGCCGACTCCGCCCCACCAAGCCTTTCTCCGGAGTCGGTGATGGATCTACCAGCCCCCTGGGGCAAATCCGGCTTCTCGTCACTTTTGGCACCCGCGATAACTACCGCACCAAGCTCATAGACTTCAACATCGCCCGGATCGACCTACCATACAACGCCATCCTTTGGGTACCCAGCCATGGCCAAGCTCATGGCAGCAACCCATCCAGCCTACAACCTCATGAATATGCCGGGTAGCAACGGTGTCCTCACGGTAGTGGGGGACACCAAGGACGCGCTGCAGGCCCTTAAGCTCGCCTTCAGGACTGCGGTGTCCGTGCAGTCGAGCGAGAAAGGGGCTCTAAGGCTCCGGAGGTAGCGCCAGCCAAGAAGAAGCAGTTGTTTTCCCCAGACCGAGCTGAGACGAAGCAAGTGCCAGTTGATGAGGATGGGGCATCAGGCGCCACCTTCACCATAGGGGCTGGCCTCCCCCTGACCAAGAAAAAGCGTTGGTCAGCTTCTTGCGCGCCAACAAGGAAGTGTTCGCATGGGAGCCCAAGGACCTGATCGGGATCCCAAGGGGAGTAATCGAGCACCACTTGAGGGTGTGACCAAATGTGCACCCATTGAAGCAGAAGGCCCGGCGATAGTCCACCGAGAAGCAGGCGTTCGTCATCCAAGAAACCCGCAAGTTGTAGATGTTGGTGTCATCCGGGAAGTATGGTACCCGGAGTGGCTGGCGAACCCAGTTATCATCCCCAGGAAAGGGGGGAAGGAGCACATGTGCGTCGACTTCATGAAACTCAACAAGGCTTGCCCTCAGGATCCTTTCCTGCTCCCGCGCATCGACTAGATCGTCGACTCCACTGCCGAGTGTGACCTGTTGTGCTTTCTGGATGCCTTTTCGAGCTACCACCAGATCAAGATGGTTGTGCAAGATGTGGAGAAGATAGCGTTCCTGGCCCCCTGTGGGGTGTACTGCTACACCTGCATGCCTTTCGAACTGTGTAATGTTGGGGCTACCTTCCAGCAGCCAATGCACATTGCCTTGGGCCGGCAGCTCGGGAGAAACGCTGAGGCCTACGTTGATGACATAGTGGTAAAGTCTCGGGAGGCGAAGACCCTGATTGAAGACCTGAAGGAAACATTTGCCAGCCTATGCAAGGTGGACCTGCGGCTTAATCCCGAGAAGTGTGTGTTCGGAGTGCCCTCTCGCAAGCTGTTGGGTTTCCTAGTGTCGCACAAAGGAATTGAGGCCAACCCGCAGAAAGTCAAGGCCATAGAAGACATGAGCCCACCACAGACACTCAAGGAGATGCAGAAGCTAGCGGGCTGCATGACCTCGCTGGGGCGTTTCATCTCCAAGATGGGGGAACGCACCCTCCCGTTCTTCAAGCTGATGAAGAGAAAAGGGTCGTTTGAGTGGACCCCTAAAGCTGACACGGCCTTTCAAGATCTCAAGAGATACCTAACCAGCCCACCTGTGATGGTGGTGTTGTGCCCTCTCGAGCCGTTGGTGCTCTATTTGGCCGCCACCCCTCACTCCGCCAGCGCTGCTCTGGTGGCGTTAAGGGAAGGGCGCCCGATCAAGGGCCCTCAGCAGGGCGTCTTGTCATCAAGCAAGGCGCAGCAGCCTCAGGATGGTGCTCCTAAGGCTTCAGCTAACCCAACAGCCAATGTCCCTCCTAAGGCTCAAGCTGACCCTTCAGTCGAAGGGGCTCCTGAGGATAAAGCTCGCGAGGCCGCGGCTGATGCGACAGGTGATGAGAGATCTGAAGGTCAGCATCCTCAAGAGACACAAGACCTCATCAATACCTCCTCCCTCGTCGAGCATCTGGTCTACTTCGTCAGCACGGTGCTACGGGAGGCACAAGCACGCTACCCCATGCCCCAGAAGCTTTTGCTCGCACTCCTCATCGCCTCCCGAAAGGTGTGCCACTACTTCTAGGGCCACCCCATCAAGGCTGTTTCAGCCTACCCACTGGAGAGGGTACTCCGGAGCCCTAACACCGCCGGGAGGGTCGTAGAGTGGAACATCGAGCTTTAGGCATTCCAGCTCGAGTTCAGCACCACCAGCGTCATCAAGGGCGTGGCCCTCGCAGATTTCATGGCAGAGTGGTGCGACATCCCTGACCGCGGAATATGCGAGGATTGCTCCCTCTCGCCCGGAGACGAGGCGCCAGACGGGTGGATCATGTACTTCGACGGCATGTTCGCACGACAGGGCATGGGGGCTGGAGTTGTTCTCATCTCACTGCCAAGGACAAGCTCTACTATGATGTACAACTCTGTTTCCAGTAGGGTGAAAAGGTCTCCAACAACATTGCGGAATACAAAGGCCTACTCGCTGGCCTCAGGGCCGCAGCGGCGCTGGGGGTGAAGCGTCTAACCATCAGGGGCGATTCCCAGCTCCTCATCAACTTCTCCAACAAAGAGTACGTCCCCAAGGATGAGCACATGGAAGCATATTTGGAAGAGGTACACAAAATGGAGAAACGGTTCATGGGCTTGGAATTACAGCACGTGCCACGAGGCACGAACAAGGAGGCGGATGACATTTCCAAGAGGGCATCCAGGCGGCTACCTTAGGAGCCAGGAGTGTTTGATGAACGGCTCTTCAAGCCATCAGCGGCTCCCCCCGTTGTGCCATCCGCACCAACTCAGGAAGACCTACCCCGAGCCCCAGCCACAAGCGCCCCGGCATGCTCAGGGGTCCGCTTGCTCCTCGCGCTCGAGCCTCAGGAGGGGTGCTGGACTAAGGAATTCAAGATGTACCTGCTTCAGGGGACCTTGCCGGAGAAGGAAGAGGACGCCGAGCGTGTGGCTCGCCAGGCCACCGCGTGCTACATTCTGGACGGTGAGCTGTACCACAAAAGGCCCAATGATGTTTCTTTGCGATGCATCTCCAGGGAGCAGGGGCTCGAGGTGCTGACCGACATACATGGTGGGGACTGCGGACACCACTCTTCATCGCGCACCCTCGTGGGCAAGGCGTTCTGCAGTGGGTTCCATTGGCCCACATGAATGTTCAACTAATCCCTAGGTGGTTTTGGTAATTCTTAACAACATATAGTTCATTGAACTAATGCTCTTTCAAGATGATCATTTCAGAAAGTTCAATGATTGGCATGGCATGGACTAGAGATGTGGACCCCTCAAAATGCTAAGGACACATATTGGCAACAAGATCAAGACTCTACATTTTCATTTTAGTGATCCAAGATCACATTGAGTCCATAGGAAAGCTAATACAATTAAGAGGGTATGCGGTGTTGCTTAATGGCTTACTTGCTCAAAATGCTTAGTGATATGCTCCAAAACCCTCAACCACTTTCTCATTTCCACATATGTCCTAAACCTAAAAGTCAAATTCGGCCCCACTGATTTGATCTATCCGACGCCACCGAGTTTCATTTGACATAGCCACTGCCACAAACCCTAGTCACTTTGTTCTCACCGGTAGGGATTTCGGTCTCACCGAGATGGGATTGCAAAATCCCTATTTCCTTTTTGTAACATTTCGGTCACACCGAAATGAGCGAATTGGTCCCATCGAGTTTGGGAATCTGTGTGTAACAGTTAGATTTTGTGTGGAGGCTATATATACCCCTCAACCCATTCTTCATTCGTGAGGAGAGCCATCAGAACATGCCTAGACTTCCAGCATTCATTTTCTGAGAGAGAACCACCTACTCATGTGTTGAGACCTAGATATTCCAATCCAACCACAAGAATCTTGATCTCTAGCCTTCCCAAGTTGCTTCCCACTCAAATCATCTTTCCACCATAGCCAAAACTGTGAGAGAGAGTTGAGCGTTGGGGAGACTATAATTTGAAGCACAAGAGCAAGGAGTTCATCATCAACACACCATCTATTACCTTTTGGTGAGTGGTGTCTCCTAGACTGGTTAGGTGTCACTTGGGAGCCTCCGTCAAGATTGTGGAGTTGAACCAAGGAGTTTGTAAGGGCAAGGAGATCGCCTACTTCGTGAAGATCTACCCTAGTGAGGGAACTTCTTCATGGGCGATGGCAATGGTGGGATAGACAAGGTTGCTTCTTCATGGACCCTTCATGAGTGGAGCCCTCTGTGGACTCGCACAGCCATTACCCTTCGTGGGTTAAAGTCTCCATCAACTGGATGTACGATAACACCACCTATCGGAACCACGCCAAAAATCTCTGTGTCAATATTGCGTTTGCTCCCTCCAAACTCCTCTCATTTACTTTCTTGCAAGTTGCATGCTTTACTTTCCGCTGCCCATATACTCTTTGCATGCTTGCTTGAATTGTATTGAGATTGCTTGACTTGTGCTAAGTTGCTAAAATCTGCCAAGAACTAAAATTGGGAAAAGGTTAAGTTCTATTTGGTCAACTAGTCTAATCACCCCCCTCTAGACATACTTTCAATCATACAAGTGGTATCAGAGCTTTTGTCTCCATTTGCCTTGATTTCCATAGCTTTGGTGATCATAGCCTTGGTTTCACAACCTAGGAAAGTATGGCGTCCAGCGAGGGAAATTACCACTGTAGAGGTCTTTACTTTGATGGTACAAATTTTGCTAGTTGGAAACATAAGATGAAAATGCATATTCTTGGACATAACCCTGCCGTTTGGGCCATTGTGTGTATTGGTTTGCAAGGTGAATTCTTTGATGGGAGAGAACCAAATCGTGAAGCTACCGCGGAAGAATTGAAGATGTTTCAATACAATGCTCAAGCTTGCGATATCCTCTTCAACGGATTGTGCCCCGAAGAATTCAACAAAATCAGCCGTCTTGAGAGTGCAAAAGAAATTTGGGGTACTTTGATTGATATGTGCGAAGGTACCGACTCCATCAAGGAATCCAAGTTGGATGTGCTTCAAAGTCAACTTGAAAATTCAAAATGAAGGATGGTGAAGGTGTCGCTGAAATGTACTCTAGGTTTGCTCTCATCACAAATGAGATCGCCAGCTTAGGAAGTGAAGAGATGACTGACAAATTCATCATAAAGAAGATCTTGAGAGCCTTGTATGGAAAATATGATACCGTGTGCACTTTGATCCAAATGATGCCAAACTACAAAGATCTCAAACCAACCGAAGTCATTGGAAGAATTGTTGCTCATGAGATGTCACTCGAGGACAAAGAAGAGCTTCACAACAAGTCTAGTGGTGCTTACAAAGCCTCATGTGATGCTCCTACATCATCAAATGAGAAACAAGCATTCAATGAAGAATTGAGCTTAATGGTGAAGAACTTCAAAGAATTCTACAAGAGTAGAAGCAAGGAAAGAAGTTCCAAGTCAAGGTTCTACAATGACAAAAGATCTTCTAGTCGTGAGTGTTCTATAACTGTGGAAGACCCGGACACTACTCCAATGAGTTTACAGCTCCCTACAAAAGAAGAGAAGACTCACCTAAAAGGAGAGGCAAAAGGGAAAAATCACCTCCAAGAGAGAGGACTAGAGATGATTGTCATGAACGAAGAACCTCTCGAAGAAGCAAGGATTCGGAAAGGAAGGACAAGTCATCAAGGAGCTACACAAAACGAAGACATCAAGCTCATGTTGGTGAATGGGTATCCGGCTCTGACTCCGACCATCACTTCGAGAGAAGTTATCACTCCGACTCCGAATACACTCAAGATGAAGGTGTTGCCGGTCTAGCACTTGTGTCAACCAACTCCTATGACATATTTGATTCATCGAATGAAGGGATTGGGAGATGCTTCATGGCTAAACTAAAGGACCCAAGGTAACACACCCCGAGTATGTTGATTTCAATAGTTATGAACATGACTTGCTAGGTGATGATGATTTACTTGTTAACAACTCTAGTGATGAATACTATGATGAAAATGCTATTAATCATGCTAATCAAGATGAAACGAATGACAATGATAAGAAGGAGATTGAGCGTCTAACTAAAAAACTAAACACTCTTAAGTTAGCTCATGAAACTACTTTAGAAGATCATCGAGAACTTTTAAAAACTCATGAGAAGTTACGCTTTGAAATGCTCAATCTTGAGCAAGAACATGGGTTCTTAAAGGCCATCAATGATGATCTTCGGAAGAGAAGTTCTTCTTACATTGCCAAGCGTTTACTCTTGTCTACTTACATGCCACAAGTAAAATCTAGCAACAAGAACAAGAAAGATTCTTCTTCTAGTAGTAACAATAACCATGCTAAATCCAATATTGTTGCTTCTAGTAGTTCTCTTGATTCCACTAATGATTCTCTTAGCCAAGTTATACTTGATCAAGAAAATAGCTTATTGAAGGGAATTATAGAGAAAAGTGTTTACAAGAGCCTTGCCGGAAGTAAGCAATTTGAGAAAATTGTACGCAAGCAAGGAAGGCACCGGAAGAATCAAGGTGTTGGTTTTGAACAGAAGTTCAATGCCAATGGAGTTGAGTGGGAAGAAGATCAATACCCCAAGACTAAGTTTGTTCCTCAACAAGTATGACCCTAATTCCCTCAAGGGAACACAAGCTCAAGATGATCTTCCACCACAAGACCACAAGCTAAAAGGCAAGGACAAGCTTCAAGAAGAGATTGATGCATTTGAAGATGCTCCAAAGGCCTTGGTCAAGTGGGTTCCCAAGACTACATCAAGTTCTAATTCATCAAGTTCATCTACTACTCCAAGGATTCCCATCAAGATGATGTGGATCCAAAGAAGAAGAACTAGAGAGTTCTTGAGGGTGACTCCGCCAACATACTTCACTCATATTCATTTTGGCAAGAACAAGTACAAACAACTTCCACATCTTGCACTAGTTCAAGGAGTCAGAAACCCTCTTGTTAGTAAGACAAGGGACAAGGTAACCTAATGCTTTCATGGACATCATCATGTGTTTGCTTCACTCTATGTCTATGGATATCCTTGTTTGTTCCTTGTGGGACTAACCCATGTAGGTATTGAAAGTGCAACTCACTCCAATGGATTGCTTAAAATGATCTACATCAACGATGAGCATCCACATCTTCAACATCTACATGAAGTCATCATCGACAAAACCCAAGGTTAGTTCATCCCTCTTAGGGGGGATATCACATCTAGGGGGAGCTTTACTCTAAGAATTGAGCTAAAGCAACTCTAATGGTGTGAACACAGCAATGCTTTATGTAAAAGTAGTAGCCCCACTTGTTCTTAAACAATGAGTATGACCTATGATCAAATGTTCTCATTTGACTCCTAAGTCAATATACTCATATATAGATAACCTAGTCATCGCCAATTGCTTGATAGATTCTAGAGTGATTGTGCATGCTTTGCCACATATTTCATTTGCCATTTCATTATCTGAGCATGTTGGTTGCATACTTTTCTCATTCCAGGACATCCATTTGTTGCTTTGATTGTTTGGATTTTCTTATTTTGCCAAATGGATGGCCAAGAATGCCTAAGAACTCCCTCTAGCTATCTATGCTTTTCTCTTCTCAAACTCTATCCATGCTACATCACAAAGTTTGATCTAAGTCAAATTCAAACCTTTTGTGTGAGGAGCACTCGGAGTCCGGATTTGTCATAGACTTAAAACTTCCAAAACCTCTTTGTGTATTTCGGTCTGACCGACTCCTCCATCTCGGTCACACCAAGTTCACTGGGTTGATCAAGTTTTCAATCTCGGTGCAACCGATTAGAACTTTTCGGTCTCACCGAGTTGCAGTAACCGCTTGCGATTCTGCATCTCGGTGCCACCGAGTTGTTCCACTCGGTTACACCGACAGTGCCAGGATATATATACCGATGGGTCAAATTTTGGAAATTTCTCCAAAACCTATTCGCCCGCGCATGTCTTGCTCTGCTGCCTTGGGTCTCCGGATCGTCTTCTTGTCATCAGCGACCTCCCACCGCTAGTCTCCGCCGCCGTCAATGGAAATCCTCCCCTCTGTTGCCACCGTAGCAAGCTCATCGCCAAGCTAGGGTATGAACTCAACTCTTTGTGCTTTCTTTTAACTCTGATTCCTAGCACAAAGGCAAGGCCATGTTTCTTAACAAGTATGAGATTGATCCATCCACAGAAATCATCCTCTAGATTAGATTTGAGTTGAAAATTTAGGGTTAGGTTTCCGCCGGACTCATCTCGGACCGACCGAATTGTAGGAATCTGTCCCACCGATTTAGCTTAGGCCAGTGGACATGTGATTTTCGGTCTGACCGAAAGTTGCAAATCGGTGTGACTGATACCAGGACTTTCTGAAACCCTAGCAAACTCGAAGTCACCAAACTGTGTCTTAGTCTGACCGATTCCACATGTTTAGACTCCAAAGTTGCTTCTGTGCCACCGAGTTTTACAAATCGGTAGCTCCGAAATGCTTCCTATAGAAAACTAAAACTAAGTTTTTAACTCACTCTTTTTGCAAAAACTCTGCACTTTGTGATGCTCATCTACTCTATCTCATCTACAACTATTCACAGGTTCAGCTCTCAGATTGCTGTGCAGAATGTCTAATCAAAGTGATAGTCAGACCAAGTCATAGGAGCAGATGGACTTGAGTGAGGGCACTAGTCCCTCTGGAAGCTATGATGAAGGTAGCAAGAGCACACCAAGCAATCTGCCTAAGGCTCAGACTAGGCAGAGAAAGAAGAAAACATCAGACTCTGAGGATGAAGATTTTGAGACTGAGGAAGTCAGCTCAAAGAAGAAAGTGCTAAAGAAAGAATATGGTGATGCTGCTTCCACCAAGATAGGGCAGAACAAAAAGTCACCTGCCAGGATATTGCCTATGTCTAAGGCTAGGGGAACAACACAAGAGACCATGACATTCACTCTTAAGCAAAATCCAGGTGAAGAAGGCAAGTAGAGGGTCAGGAAAACCACTGCTAGAGTGCTTGGAAATCCTTCCATGAGGAGAGACTCTGCTAGTGAGGAGGAAGAAAAAGAGGTTGCTGCTCAAGCACCTCCTGCTAAGTCACAGAAGCTGATGGGGGATGCCATCAAGTTTGGGGAAGCTCCTTCAAAGCCCAAGACAACCCCCAAAGCTCTAGCTCAAGCCTCCAAGACAGCTCCAAAGAGAAGCACCAGGAACATACCAGCTGCAAAAAAGAACAAGGCCCCAGTGCCTGAAGTTGAGGAAGAAGATGTTGAAGCCCAAGTACTTAGGAAGCTGAAACCAAAAATTCCAGACCGTGATGACAATCATCCATTGGCTGAGAATATGAAGGAAAGGAAAGATGCAGGACTCAGACTGTGGAGACAAGTTGATCCATATGCAGTGAGGAGAAGGACAGTTGTGGATTACAGATTCCACACCAAAGAACAACAAGATTTATATGAAACGGTTCTGCTTGAAAGAAACCCGTTGTCAGTGACATGAAGTGGGTTGACTGGAAGTACAGTGATGCTAATGAAGACCACTTCCCAGGAGTGCATGAGAGCTTCAAGCTCAACGGAGTTGACAAATTTGTGGGTCAGAAGTTGACCAAGTGGAATGATGAGCTCATAATGCAATTCTACTCAACAGCTCATTTTTATCCAGATGGGAAGATTGCGTGGATGACTGAGGGAACAAGATGCCAGTCAGCAGTGGATGAGTGGGCAAAGCTCATCAAGGCACCCAAGGAGCATGAAAAGGACATTGATGTCTATGCTGAAAAGAAGGAAGACCACAACTCTACGGCAAACATGTACAAGGAAATACCTAACAAAGCTTTGGAGACTCACAAGCTTGGGTCAGTGTACTACTTGATGTCTGGTCTGGCCACTATGAATACTATATTGAGGCACACTTTGTTGCCCAAATCAGGAGATCACAGGATGATCAGAGGCCATTCCATCAATCTTCTTTAGATGTTTGATTTGCCACAGAGGTTTAAGGTCATGAGCCTGATTGTAGAGACAATCAAGAGGACAGCTGCTGACCAGGAGAGTTCATGTGGGTTTGCACCACACATTCAAATGTTGATCAATTCCAAGATGCCCAAGGGAGTTTACTTGTTAGACAAAGAGCATCTGGCTTTGCAGCCAGACTTTGAGGACAACTCTGTTGTCATGGCAACTGAGGATCCAACTTCCCTAGAGGCACAAGAAAAGAGACAGAAAGCCAAAGCAGAGAAAGTAGCAAAGATGCCCAGTGATGCAGAAGCTTCAGAAGTATTCCTCAAGTCAAAGCAAGACCAGCTTGGATTTCTGATTCAATCTACCTTGAGGATTGAGAAAGGACTGGCCACCCTGACTCAGAACCAGGAGAGCTTGGAGAGGATCATTGAAACCAAATTCTATGATCTTGACTTGAAGGTGACTGAGATTCAGACAGTAGTTGAAGAGCTCCAGGAAGAAGCAGAGGAGAGGAAGGTAAAAGCAACTACACAGGTGTACCATATAGTGCCTAAAGGACAGAGGTCTGCAGCAGTGCCAGTGCCAAACACAAGAGCAATAGCGTCAGCACCTGCAGCCACAGCTCCTACAGCTCCAGTTGCCCCTCCAATGGCAACTCCACAAGCTCCAACATCTTCCACTGGTGCTTTTGTTCCTTGGAGTCATCTCAACACATCCTTCCGAAGATCAAGCCTAGAGAGACGCATAGCACTATGCATTTTTGAGCTTTTTGATAACTTGTTGCCAACGGGGGAGAAAGTGTATAGATCATAGGCTTCAGAGAGAGAGAGATTTGCTTCTTTTTGCTACTCATTTGCTTTGTTTGCTTGTGTGAGATACTTTATATGATCATGTGTTTGATCATACTATGCTTAATGCTTGTGCTTGAATGGTGACATTATCTATCTCTTGTATGATCATTCACTTTTCCTTGGTGATGAGTGCTTGTTCTTATTTCTAATCTTTTTGAGCGCTCCACCAAGATGTATGTGACATGGAAGAGTAACCCATGATCCTATTTATCTGTGCATTTGCATTCAAAAGAAAATCTTAAATAATGCACAAATTTAGGGGGAGCTCTTACTTATCACATACTTCTCAAAGCGATGATGTATTTCATTTTTATTATCATTTGTCGAAGCTTTGATCTATATGTTGTCATCAATTACCAAAAAGGGGGAGATTGAAAGTGCAACTAATCCCTAGGTGGTTTTGGTAATTCTTAACAACATATAGTTCATTGAACTAATGCTCTTTCAATATGATCATTTCAGAAAGTTTAGTGATTGGCATGGCATGGACTAGAGATGTGGACCCCTCAAAATGCTAAGGACACATATTGGCAACAAGCTCAAGACTCTACATTTTCATTTAGTGATCCAAGATCACATTGAGTCCATAGGAAAGCCAATACTATTAAAAGGGGATGAGGTGTTACTTAATGGCTTACTTGCTCAAAATGCTTAGTGATATTCTCCAAAACCCTCAACCACTTTCTCATTTCCACAAATGTCCTAAACCTAAAAGTCAAATTTTGCCCCACCAATTTGATCTATCTGGCACCACCGAGTTTCATTTGACATAGCCACTGCCACAAACCCTAGTCACTTCTGTCTCACCGATAGGGATTTCGGTCTCACCGAGATGGGATTGCAAACTCCCTGTTTCCTTTTTGTAACATTTCGGTCACACCGAAATGAGCGAATCAGTCCCATCGAGTTTGGGAATCTATGTGTAACGGTTAGATTTTGTGTGCAGGCTATATATACCCCTCCACCCATTCTTCATTCGTGAGGAGAGCCATCCTAACGTGCCTACACTTCCTGCATTCATTTTCTGAGAGAGAACCACCTACTCATGTGTTGAGACCAAGATATTCCAATCCAACCACAAGAATCTTGATCTCTAGTCTTCCCCAAGTTGCTTTCCACTCAAATCATCTTTCCACCATAGCCAAAACTGTGAGAGAGAGTTGAATGTTGGGGAGACTATCATTTGAAGCACAAGAGCAAGGAGTTCATCATCAACATGCCATCTATTACTTTTTGGAGAGTGGTGTCTCCTAGATTGGTTAGGTGTCACTTGGGAGCCTCCATCAAGAGTGTGGAGTTGAACCAAGGAGTTTGTAAGGGCAAGGAGATCGCCTACTTCGTGAAGATCTACCCTAGCGAGGCAAGTCCTTCGTGGGAGATGACCATGGTGGGATAGACAAGGTTGCTTCTTCATGGACCCTTCGTGGGTGGAGCCCTCCATGGACTCGCGCAGTCGTTACCCTTTGTGGGTTGAAGTCTCCATCAACGTGGATGTACGATAGCACCACCTATGGGAACCACGCCAAAAATCTCCGTGTCAACATTGCGTTTGCTCCCTCCAAACTCCTCCCATTTACTTTATTGAAAGTTGCATGCTTTACTTTCTGCTTCGCATGTACTCTTTGCATGCTTGCTTGAATTGTATTGAGATTGCTTGACTTGTGCTAAGTTGCTAAAATCTGCCAAGAACTAAAATTGGGAAAAGGTTAAGTTTTATTTGGTCAAGTAGTCTAATCACCTCCCCCCCCCCCCTAGACATACTTTCGATCCTACAACCATAGCACTCAACTACACCACCGAGCTGGTGCGCTCATGTGAAATCTGCCAGTTCCAAGCCAAGCAGATCCACCAGCCCGCGCAAGGCCTCCAGACTATCCCGCTTATGTGGTCGTTCGCGATCTGGGGGTTGGACATCTTGGGGCCATTTCCTCGAGCGCCAGGGGGCTACTGCTACCTCTATGTCGCTGTCGACAAGTTCACCAAGTGGCGGAGGTAGAAGTTGTTCGGACCATCCCAGCCGGGTCAGCCGTCAAGTTCATCAAGGGCCTCGTGAGCCGGTTTGGGGTTCCTAATTGCATCATCACCGACAATGGCTCGCAGTTCACTAGCAACCTTTTTAAAACATATTGTGCTAACCTTAGAATGCAGATATGCTACGCCTCAGTGGCACACCCTAGGAGCAACAGCCAGGCCGAGAGCGCCAATGCAGAGGTCTTGAGAGGCCTCAAGGCAAGGACATTCAAGAAGAAGCTCGAGGCCTGTGGCAGGGGCTGGCTCGACGAGCTCCAGTCCGTGTTGTGGTCCATCCGCACCACCGCGACCAAGCCAACGGGTGAGACACCGTTCTTCCTCGTCAATGGAGCTGAAGCGGTTCTCCCACATGAGGTCAAGCATCTCTCCACGCGGGTCCTGGCGTTCGATGAGGCACGCCAGGACGCCACACGGGGATGGATCTCGTGTTGGGGGAGGAATGTCGCCGTCAAGCCTCGCTCCGAGTGGCAAGGTACCAGCAGGTGCTGCAGCGGTACCACTGCCGCAGCATCCGCCCCAGGACGCTCGAGGTGGGTGATCTCGTCCTGAGGCGGGTGCTCTCTAGGGAAGGGCTGCATAAGCTCTCTCCCATGTGGGAGGGCCCACTTAGGATTGTCTGTGTCTCCAGGTCTGGCTCCACGCGCCTGGAGACACAGGACGGGATCCCCATCCAGAACGCCTGGAACATCCAGCACCTCTGAAAGTTCTACCCATGAAGCAAGGCTCCGGCCTGTGAAGGTCTCCGCTCGTGACACTCTCACGTAATAATGGGTGGGGTTGTACACGCCCTGGAGTCTCCTGAGCGCCGCCCTGGGGCCTCACGGGGGCTCCCTCCCACGTCCTAGTGGTAGCACTTAGCTCCGTGCTGGTGAGAAGACTAGACTAGGTGCCGGACGCGGCTGTTCATTTGCTTGCTTTCCAAAGTTGTTTCGCAATCTTTAAAGGAATTTGGAGTTTTCGTGCTTTGGTTCGCCAAGTTGGATTTTCTCTCCTCTCCTTTCACTCGTTCTTAGCCTGTGCCGGGAAAGGGCGACAGTTGCCCGTCCCTCTTCCTCGCATGCCTCGCGCGTGGGGGCTAGGCAGGTGTGAGCGCACGGGTCCGCCCTCGCACAAGCACACCTTGTCGAACCCCGTTGCCCCAGTGCTTCGGCTTTATGATCCTCGCGAGGAGCCCTCTCATGTCCGTGCTCCTCACGCAGCACGACGCGATGCATCAAGCCACAGCTAAACACATGGCAGGGGGCTCACGTAAGGAAGAATGAGGTGCCCACTAAGGTTTCTTTTCCTTTCCTTTAAAATAGATCTGCAACGGCTCTACGGCGTCTCCCAAGGCCTCTAGAGCCTCCCGAGGCTGGTGGCCCCCGGTCCATCAGGAAGGAGGGACTCCGTCAGGCATCAAGGGTCGTGCCCCCGCAAGGTGGGAAACTGCCGCAAACATGTAAAGCTAAGTTACCCTACCCGTGCCTACCCAGAATACAAACATCACAGCACAGCATTAAGATAATAAGCATAGCATAAAGGGCATAACTGCCATAGTTCATTACACACCCCAGTGGGGCATCCTACTTTTTTTAAAATTGCAGAAGAAAGGAAAGGTTAAACAAAAGCGGCCCGCAAGGCCGCAGCTGGTCTTGAGGCCAAGTTCGCCAGCCCCGAGCTCAGACTGGGCCTTCCTCCTACTTCACTGGGGCATGGCGACGAGACGATCCGCCGCCTTCTTCGATGCGGGCTCGGCGGCGCGGAGGCTGGTCGTAGCCGCCGCTGCTTGAGCTCTCACCTGAGGAAGAGCTGCCGCTGCGGGAGGAAGTGTGGATGTCGTCAAGGCCAAGCTCGCCCTCGTTGCCGGTGTGGCCGACCTCAAGGCCAAGCTCATTGTCGCTGTCGTCTTCTGGGCAACACCCCGCGCGGCGGCCGTCTTCCCTGAACACCCTCACGAAGAGGGTCGCAAGGCCATCGTACTTGAAGTGGAGGGTGCACCTCCCGCTTAGGCCTCGTGCGCGGAAAAATGCCTGCCAGCCACGGGTTAGGACCACGCTGCCCGCAGCGACGACCTCAATCCCCACCCATGAGGCCCTGCTGCAGCAACAGCCGGCCTGCAGCCAGAGGCCGTCGAGCCCCGAGGTCGGCAGCTCACCGGTGAAGAAGCACGGGAGCTGGAACGAGGTGCCGGCGGGCCTCTCCGACCACACCACGAACTCCGGGAGCACATCAATCGAGGAGAAGCACGGTTGAGGAGGGCGAGCGACCATAGCATGCCTCCCCTCATCGCTGGGCCTGCCCCATGGCCGGTGGCCCCCGCCGCGAGAAGAAGCTCCGCCACAAATGCCAAGGGAGACGCCGGCCCCTGGAGAAGTGCGCCTGTGCCCCTTGGGGGCCGCCGCCGAGGTCGCAGCATGCTTACGGGGACGGCCGCGACCCCTCTTGGGTGGTGGCAAAGCTGGTCCTTCCTTAGGAGCCTTCCCCTTATCGGCAGCCAAGAATCTCCTCGTCAGCACCATGGATGCTACGACAAGGTGGAGAAGAAGAAGGGACAAACAGCGAGAAGACGAAGAAAGAGATGAGCGAGGGGGGCTCCACCCCTCCCCTCATTTATAGCCAGAGGGAGGCCAACCACCAGCCTCCATGATCTCGCGCAATGATGTTTTTCTGCATGCAGCATCGAATCGTCAAGTTGGACGAATTTCAAGGCAGCATGGGGAAGTGGAGACGCCCACATCCCATCAATCGCCACGCACTATCCAAGGCCGCAGGTGGTTAGGGTCCACGGCGCTCTGCACTTGCCCTTTGGCTTCCGCCATAAGCCAAGCCCGAGCGTGCCTTGGGCCTGGGGGCTACCGTCGGCGTTCTGGATATGATGGTACACAGACTTGCCTGCCTGTGGCCCACGGCGTGGCTCCATCGGCGGCCTGGTATGGCCCACTTTAGCATCAACAACTCAAGACCCTCGCGAGGCGGATGACGCCAAGACCTCCAAGGGGACCGGCCCCCTCAGGCTGGCTCCCGGGGAGCGGAGATTTCTATGCAAGGCTCACCTCGCGAGGTTTGGCTGACGTGAGCCATGACGACCAAGGCCAGGCGGGCACCAGGAGAGTGCAGAGTACCAGTTTCCTCTTTGGTGCAAAGGAGGCAAGCAGCAGGCGCAAAGTCCCGAGGAATCAATCAAAGGTTTCCGTTCTGGTGCAACAAGACCAAGACCGCCAGGGTGGCAGGATGGAGGTCATTGCCGAGCCCACCGCAGCGTCATGACCGGAGGCTTTTGCAGGCGAAGACCACTTTAGTTAGGATAGGACGTACTTGTTGTCTCCCTTCAAAATTGGCCATTGTGGGATCACTTCCCGCCTACATTTGGGAAGAGGATCGAGGCCATTATAAATAGGACCTAGCCTCCACCAAGGGGAAGGGATCGGGCAGATCAGATCCATTCCACCCTCACCACCTCACCAGCTCACTTGAGCTCAAGAACATGCCTCCTGAGGCTGTTCTCCATTGTACTAGTTCTTCCTCAGCCCCTCGGGGCAAATCCACCACAAAGCGGGAGTAGGGTTTTACACCGCAAGGTGGCCCGAACCTGGGTAAACTGTTGTGTCTTCCTTTCCTCTCGAGCTTGACGCGATAGGCTGTGAGATTAGTGAGTAGGTAGGCTGGGCAGGTTGAGATCTCCACACGCACCCCAGAGTTTGAACCTCTCAAGGGTTTGCGAAACCTGAAATCCGACAAATAATGCAAAAATAATCAATTGATTTGGACCTATAGTTTAGGAGTTATTAATGGTCATAGTGAAGTCAATAGAAGCATTTAAAATTGATTTAAACTAAAAATAGAAAAAACTAGGGCATGCCACATCGAAGGCGTATTTTCCAAATACGCCACGGCCAGCGTACCGCTTTGGGTCGTAAGTGAGTCACTGATGGGTGGGGTCCACCCATCAGCTTTTCTTTTAGAATAACCGACCGAGGCACGGGGGAACTCCGACGAGGGCTCACTGGCAAGGAGAGGGAATGGTATCCTTTGTGGGTTGGCCCACTGGAACGAGCACTCTCTGGCAGGTCTTCTTGTACCCGTAGCTTCTCCGAGGTGGCCAGATGGCGAACATTCCTTCCTCGCGGGCGGCGTGATCTCTGGTCGAGCTCGAACTCCAGTGAGGGGGCTTCAATTGAGCTGGCTCTGGTGTTGGGCGTGCTTAGTGGAGCAAGGGGAGACGAACTGTGGTGGTAGTTTGGCTTGGGGAGCAGTGGGTGGACCAAATGAATCTAGGCTCACCAGCGGGAGAACATTGTCTTGGAGAAGGGCGGAGGGCGTGATGGCATGAGGGTATCACCCAGTAATGGGTAAGAGGGGGAGAGGAGAAGGTGCGAGCTGAAATGGAGGCCAGGGGTCTCTATTTATAGGTTGGGATGAGGGAGGGGCCCTGGCGCCGCCACGATCAGGGTTGATGGCTAGCCAGGCCTGCGCCGAACTAAGGCTAGCTTGGTGGGGACTCAGGCGGGCCTCAGGAGGCCACAAGGAAGCCGCCAAAGCTCTTTGCGTCGGCCTATGCATCGTGACATCATGCAGGTCACGGCCGAACAGTGGACGGAGCCACGGGCGCTGGGGGTCGTCCAGGGTGGCGCGGGCTGGAGGTTAGGGAGGGTGGGGACGCGTGCTGGAGCTGCTGCACATGGCTCTTAGTGCCGAGGATGCGCAGTGGTGGGGTGGCCTCATGGCTAGTGGCTTGGCACGACGTAGCACGCGTGTTTGGCATGACAAGCCTGTGGTCACCTAGCTAGTGAGCCCTTGGGTGGCCCTGGAGGGATTTGGCCGTGTCTTGGAGCTAGAGGGGTGGTGAGTAGGTGCTAAGTGTGGCTGCAGTTGGGTGCCAGCACAAGTGAGTTGTGAGCTTTTCTCACGGCAAGGTGTTTGTGCTGTGTTGAGAGAGGAGGAAGTGATGTTTAGGGCTGATTTTTGGGTGAGTGTTGTTAGTCACTAGGGTGATCACCTTCACCAAGTTTGAGTCATGACATATCAAGCATTAGGGTACTTGCTATTCAACCTAGGGTTTGGGTCAGAAATGCATTTGAGGAAGAGGGTCTCAAATGGGAAAGTGCTAGGGGATCTTGAGTTCATTTCTGGTTGTCTAAGGGTGCAAAAAAATATGAGAATTGTTTGGGCATTTTCAGAAGGGTGTAGAAGGGGTTTGCTTCACAACTCAAAGCATCTTGCTATTATTCTTTCTTTGAAAAAGAAAGAATAAATTTCACCAAGAAAATACCAAGTTAGAGGGAGGCTTGGTGAAAGTGCAACTATCCCGAGGTGGTTTTGGTAATTCATAACAACATATAGCTCATTGAGCTAATGCTATTCCAAGACTATTATTTCAGGAAAGCTCAATGAATGGCATGGCATGGATGATGAAAGTGGATCCCTCAAAATACTAAGTACAAAGGATTGGCTCAAGCTCAAAAGCTCAAGACTCTTCATTTTACATTTTAGTGATCCAAGATGACATTGAGTCTATAGGAAAAGCCAATACTATCAAGGAGGGATTAGGTGTTGCTTAATGAGCCTCTTGCTTCATGTGCTTAGTGATATGCTCCAAAACACTCAACTACTTTCCCACATCCACAAATGACCTAAACCCAAAGCCAAAATCGGTCTCACCGATTCTTCCTATCCGGCGCCACCGATTCCAAAAGTCATAGCCACTGCCACAAACCCTAAGCAAATCGGTCTTACCGATAGGGATCTCGGTCTCACCGAGATGGGGTTGTAATCTCTCTGTTTCCCTTCGTAACGTTTGGGTCTAACCGAAGTGAGTGATCGGTCCCACCGAGATTGCAATGTAAACTCTCTGTTTCCTTTTTGTAACATTTCGGTCTCACCGAAAAGAGCAAATCGGTCCCACCGAGTTTACCTGACCAACTCTCTGGAAAGCTTATTACCAAATCGGTCTCACCGAGTTTGTGTAATCGGTCTTACCGAGATTACGTTATGCCCTAACCCTAACCGAATCGGTCTCACCGAGATGCATGTCAGTCCCACCGAAAATCACTAACGGTCACTAGGTTTACTAAATCGGTCCGACCGAGTTTAACGATTCGGTCCCACCGAGTTTGGTAAATTGTGTGTAACGGTTAGATTTTGTGTGGAGGCTATATATACCCCTCCACCTCCTCTTCATTCGTGGAGAGAGCCATCAGAACGAACCTACACTTCCAACTTACCATTTCTGAGAGAGAACCACCTACTCATGTGTTGAGGCCAAGATATTCCATTCCTACCATATGAATCTTGATCTCTAGCCTTCCCCAAGTTGCTTTCCACTCAAATCTTCTTTCCACCAGATCCAAAACCTATGAGAGAGAGTTGAGTGTTGGGGAGACTATCATTTGAAGCACAAGAGCAAGGAGTTCATCATCAACGCACCATTTGTTACTTCTTGGAGAGTGGTGTCTCCTAGATTGGCTAGGTGTCACTTGGGAGCCTCCGACAAGATTGTGGAGTTGAACCAAGGAGTTTGTAAGGGCAAGGAGATCGCCTACTTCGTGAAGATCTACCGCTAGTGAGGCAAGTCCTTCGTGGGCGACGGCCATGGTGGGATAGACAAGGTTGCTTCTTCGTGGACCCTTCGTGGGTGGAGCCCTCCGTGGACTCGCGCAGCCGTTACCCTTCGTGGGTTGAAGTCTCCATCAACGTGGATGTACGATAGCACCACCTATCGGAACCACGCCAAAAACATCCGTGTCTCCAATTGCGTTTGAATCCTCCAAACCCTTCCCTTTACTTTCTTGCAAGTTGCATGCTTTAATTTCCGCTGCCTATATACTCTTTGCATGCTTGCTTGAATTGTGTGATGATTGCTTGACTTGTCCTAAAATAGCTAAAATCTGCCAAACTCTAAAATTGGGAAAAGGTTAAGTTTTTATTGGTCAAGTAGTCTAATCACCCCCCCCTCTAGACATACTTCAAGGTCCTACAAGTGGTATCAGAGCTTTGGTCTCCATTTGCTTTGATTTCCATAGCTTTTGGTGGTCATAGCCTTGGTTTCACAACCTAGGAGAGTATGGCGTCTAGCGAGGGAAATTATCACCGTAGAGGTCCTTACTTTGATGGTACTAATTTTGCTAGTTGGAAGCATAAGATGAAAATGCATATTCTTGGACATAACCCCGCCGTTTGGGCAATTATTTGTATTGGCTTGCAAGGTGAATTTTTGATGGGAGAGAACCGAACCGTGAAGCTAATGCGGAAGAATTGAAGATGCTGCAATACAACGCTCAAGCTTGTGATATCATCTTCAACGGATTGTGCCCCGAAGAATTCAACAAAATCAGCCGTCTTGAGAATGCAAAGGAAATTTGGGATACTTTGATTGATATGCATGAAGGTACCGAGTCCGTCAAGGAATCCAAGTTGGATGTGCTCCAAAGTCAGCTTGACAAGTTCAAAATGAAGGATGGTGAAGGTGTCGCTGAAATGTACTCTAGGCTTGCTCTTATCACAAATGAGATTGCCGGCTTAGGGAGTGAAGAGATGACCGACAAATTCATCATCAAGAAGATTCTAAGAGCATTGGATGGAAAGTATGATACCGTGTGCACATTGATTCAAATGATGCCAAACTACAAAGATCTCAAGCCAACGGAAGTCATTGGAAGAATTGTTGCTCATGAGATGTCACTCAAGGATAAGGAGGAACTTCACAACAAGTCAAGTGGTGCTTACAAAGCCTCAAGTGAAGCCCCCACATCATCAAGTGAGAAACCAACCTTCAATGAAGAATTGAGCTTAATGGTGAAGAACTTCAACAAATTCTACAAGAGTAGAAGCAAAGAAAGAAGCTCCAAGTCAAGGTCTTACAATGACAAGAGATCTTCTAGTCGTGAGCGCAATTGCTACAATTGTGGGAGACCCGGACACTACTCCAATGAGTGTACGGCACCCTACAAAAGAAGAGAAGATTCTCCAAGAAGAAGGAGCAAAAGAGAAGAATCACCACCAAGAGAGAGGAGGAGTAGAGATGATCGTTATGAACGAAGACCCTCACGGAGAAGCAAGGATTCGGAAAGGAAGGACAAGTCATCAAGGAGCTACACAAAACGAAGACATCAAGCTCATGTTGGTGAATGGGTATCCGGCTCCGACTCCGACAATCACTCCGAGAGAAGCTATCACTCCGACTCCGAATATACTCAAGATGAAGGTGTTGCCGGTCTAGCACTTGTGTCAACCAACTCCTACGACATATTTGACTCACCAAATGAAGGTGTTGGAAGATGCTTCATGGCCAAAGGTCCAAAGGTAACACATCCTGAGTATGTTGATTTCAATAGTGATGAAGATGACTTGCTTGTGGATGATGATTTACTTGTTGACAACTCTAGTGATGAATACTATGATGAAACGTCAATTAATCATGCTAATCAAGATAAAACGAATGACAATGATAAGGAGAAGATTGAGCTTCTAACTAAAGAACTAAACTCTCTTAAGTTAGCTCATGAAACTATCTACGAAGATCATCGAGAACTTTTAAGGGCTCATGAGAAGTTACGCTTTGAAAAGCTCAATCTTGAGCAAGAGCATGAGTTCTTAAAAGCAATCAATGATGATCTCCGCAAGAAAAGTTCTTCTTACATTGCCAAGCGTTTACTCTTATCTACTTACATGCCTCAAGTCAAGTCTAGTAACAAGTACAAGAAAGATACTTCCTCTAGTAGTAACAATAATAATGTCAAATCCAATATTGTTGCTTCTAGTAGTTCTCTTGATTCCACTAATGATTCTCTTAGCCAAGTTACACTTGAGCAAGAAAATAGCTTATTGAAGGGAATTATAGAGAAAGGTGTTTACAAGAGCCTTGCCGGGAGTAAGCAATTCGAGGAAATTGTACGCAAGCAAGGAAGGCACCGGAAGAATCAAGGTGTTGGTTTTGAACGAAAGTTCAATGCCAATGGAGTTGAGTGGGAAGAAGATCAATACCCCAAGACGAAGTTTGTTCCTCAACAAGAGAAGTATGATCCTACTTCCTTCAAGGGAACACAAGCTCAAGATGATCTTCCACCACAAGACCACAAGAACAAAGGCAAGGACAAGCTTCAAGAAGAGATTGATGCATTTGAAGAAGCACCTAAAGCCTCGTTCAAGTGGGTCCCCAAGACTACGTCAAGTTCTACTTCATCAAGTACAACTACAACTCCAAGGATTCCCATCAAGATGATGTGGATCCCGAAGAAGAAGAACTAGAGAGTTCTTGAGGGTGACTCCGCCAACATTCTTCACTCATATCATTTTGGCAAGAACAAGTGCAATCAACTTCCACATCTTGCACTAGTTCAAGGAGTCACAAACCCTCATGTTGGTAAGGCAAGGGACAAGGTAACCTAATGATTTCATGGACATCATCTTGTGTGTGCATCACTCTATGTCTATGGATATTCTTGTTTGTTCCTTGTGGGACTAACCCATGTAGGTAAGTTGAAAGTGCAACTCACTCCAAAGGATTGCTCCAAATGATCTACACCAACATTGAGCATCCACATCTTCAACACCTACATGAAGTCATCATCGACAAAACCCAAGGTTAGTTCATCCCTCTAAGGGGGGATCTCACATCTAGGGGGAGCTTAACTCTAAGAATTGAGTCAAAGCAACTCTAATGGTGTGAACACATCAATGCATTATGTAAAAGTGGTAACCCCACTTGAGCTTAAACGATGAGTATGACCTATGATCAAATGTTCTCATTTGACTCTAAGTCAATATACTCATATATAGATGACCTAGTCATCGCCAATTGTTTGATAGATGCTAGAATTGGTTGTGCATGCTTTGCCACATATTTCATTTGACATCTTATTGTGTGAGCATGTTGGTGCATATTTTACTCATTCAAGGACATCCACTTGTTGTTTTGATTGTTTGGTTATTTTCTTTTTGCCAAGTGGATGGACAAGAATGCCTAAGAACCTTCTTTAGCTATCTATGTTTTTCTCATCTCAAACTCTGTTCCTGCTACATCACAAAATTTGATCAAGTCAGATTCGAACCACTCTGTGTGAGGAGCACTCGGAGTCCCCGATTCGTCATAGACTTAAACTTCCAAAACCACTTTGTGATTCTCGGTCTGACCGATTCCTCCATTTCGGTCCTACCGAGATCACCAAGTTGATCTGAGTTTTCAATCTTGGTGCAACTGATTTGAACTTCTCGGTCTCACCGATTTGCTGTAACTGAACACAGTTATGCATCTCGGTGCCACCGAGTTGTTCCACTCGGTCACACTGACAGGGTCGGGCTATATATAGCCACGGGCAAAATTTTGAAAATTTCTCCAAAACCCTTTGCCCGCGCAACAGCTCACTCTGCCATCGGAGGTCTCCGGATCGTCTCCTCGTCGCTAGCAGCCTCCTGTCACTGGTCTCCGCCGCCGTCAACAGATTTCGTCCCCACCGTTGCCGCCGTAGCAAGTCCACCGCCAAGTTAGGGTATGGACTTGATCTTTGTGCTATCCACGTCTGATTCCTAGCACATTGTATTTTTATTGAATCTTACCACGATTGAAACTCTTCTATCCAGCCAAAGTAGTTCATAGATTAG
This sequence comes from Triticum aestivum, assembly GCF_018294505.1. Lineage (NCBI taxonomy): Eukaryota > Viridiplantae > Streptophyta > Magnoliopsida > Poales > Poaceae > Triticum > Triticum aestivum. The sequence continues at coordinate 242,538,527 of NC_057798.1, forward strand.
ATGAGATTCAAATTTTTAGGGTTAGGTTTCCGCTGAAACCATCTCGGACCCACCGAGTTGAAAAACTCGGTCTCACCGATTTAGCTTATGCCATTGCACTAGTGACTCTCGGTCTGACCGAAAATTACTAATCGGTGCGACCGATTTGAGGATTCTGTGAAACCCTAGCAGTCTTGGTGCCACCGAACTGTGACTCGGTCCAACCAAGATCATCAATTTAGGTTCCAAAACTGCTTTGATATCACCGAGTTTGAAAATCGGTTGATCCGAAATGCTTTCTGTGGAAAATTAAAACTGAACTTTTGAATCATTCTTCTGGAAAAAACTCTGCATTTTGTGATGCTCATCTATTCTATCTCATCTATAACTCTTCACAGGGTCAGCAGTCAGCTTTTGCAGTATGTCAGATCAGAGTGACAGCCAGAAAAGGTCAGAAGAGCAGATGGACTTGAGTGAGGGCACTAGTCCCTCAACTACAGATGAAGGGAGCAGAAGTACTCCTAGCAATTTGCCTAAGGCTGCAACTAGGCAAAGGAGGAAAAGAACCTCAGATTCAGAGGATGAAGATTACAAAGTTGAGGAAGATGAGGCCACTTCCAAGAAAGTGGTGCTCAAGAAGGAATATGGCTCTGCACATAGCACTAAACCAGGTCTGAAGAAGAAAGTTCCTGCCAAGAGGACACCAATGCCAAAGGCCAGAAAGTCCACTCAAGTGCCAGCTCAGGCTCAACCCAAAGAAGCACCTGAGAAGAAAGTCACTTCTTCCAAACCTCAGAAAGTCCCCACTGGTGAAACTATGAAGTTCACAATTGAATCAGAGGATGATGGTGATCAGGACAAGAAAAAGAAGAGAGCAAGAACCACAACTGCCAAGGTCCTTGGAAAGCCCTCTATGAGAAGGGGTTCTGATGAAGAGGAAGAGGATGCTGCACCAGCACCTAAGGCACCTAAGCTTATGGGTGATGCAATCAGATCAGGGGCTGCAACATCCAATCCCAAGGAAGCACCCAAAGCTGCCTCCAAGGCCAAGCAAGTTCCAAAGAGGAATAGTAGGAGTATTCCAGCTGCTGAGAAGAACAAGGCCACAGTGCCCAATGTTGCTGAAGATGAGGATGAAGGACAGGTCCTAAGAAAGCTTAAGCCCAAGATACCAGATCACAATGATGCCCATCCTATGGCTGAGGACATGAGAATCAGGAAGGATTCAGGGCCGAGACTGTGGAGGATGGAAGATCCATATGCTTCAAGAAGAAGAACTGTTGTTGACTACAGGTTCCATACAAAGGAACAGCAGGACTTTTATGAAACAATTCTGTTGGACAAGAAGCCTATAGTCTGTGACATGAGGTGGGTCGACTGGACCTACATCAAGGACAATGAGCAGCACTATCCTGGAGTACAAAAAAGCTTTGTTGCTTGTGGAGTTGCTGATTTTGTTGGACAGAAGTTCACCAACTGGAATGATGAGCTTATCATGCAGTTCTACTCCACAGCACATTTTTACCCAGATGGTAGAATTGTTTGGATGTCTGAAGGTACAAGGTACCAATCCACTGTTGAAGAATGGGCAAGTCTAATAAATGCCCCCAAGTAAAATGAGGATGACCTGGACATTTATGCAAATAAGAAGTTGGGTCACAATTCAATGGCTCACATGTACAAGGAGATTCCAGACAAGGCAGTAGAGACTCACAAGTTTGGATCAGTTCACTTTCTGCTGTCAGGGTTGCCAACCATCAATTGGATTCTGAGGCACACTCTGTTGCCCAAGTCTGGTGACCATAACATGATCAGAGGGCATGCCATCAACATGCTACATGTGTTTGATGTGCCACAGAAGTTCAAAGTCATGAGCCTAATAATTGAAACAATCAAGAGGACTGCAGCAGATCAGAAGAGGAGCTGTGGATATGCACCTCAGATTCAGGAATTGATCAACTCAAAGATGGGCACAGGGAAATATCAGTTGGATAAGGAACATTTTCCACTTTACCCAGACTTTGAGGACAATGAGGTTGTCATGAATGAAGATGATCCACAATCAGTTCAAGCTCAGGAGAAGAAGGAGAAGGCAAAGAAGGAGAAGGCTGCCAAGATGCCAACTCAAGAGGAGGCATCTGAATATTTCTTGAAAACCAAACAGGAGCAGCTTGGTTACTTGATAGCATCTACACTAAGGATTGAGAAAGGACTGGCCACCCTTACTCAGAATCAGGAGAGCCTTGAGAGAATCATGGAACTCAAATTCCATGACCTTGATGTTAAAGTAACTGAGATTCAGTCAGTTGTAGAGCAGTTGCAGGAGGACATGCAGGAGAAGCAGGGCAAGACTACCACCAATGTGTTTGCCAGAGTGCCCAGAGCCCAGAGGTTAGTTGCAGTGCCAGTGACAGACACTAGAGCAACAACTTCAGCACCAGCTACTGCCCCTACAGTTCCAGTGTAACCAGCTCCAGCATCCACTCCAGCACCCTCTACTTCAACTGAAGCCTTCGTCCAAGGAGTCATCAGAACACCACCACCAGAAGATCAAGCCCGAGAGTCGATCTAGAACTATGCATTTTCTATGAACTTTTTGGTAACTTGTTGCCAAAGGGGGAGAAAAATGTATATATCATAGGCTTCGAGAGAGAGAGTGTGTGTTGCTTTTGTTCTCTCTTGCTTTATTTGGTGTTTTTTAAACTTTGTTTGCTTTTGGTTGAGATACTATGCTTGTGAGACATTGATGATCATGTGTTTGATCATAAGCTACACTTATGCATGCTTGATATTATCCTATCTATCTTATGTGATCACTCACTATGCTTGGTGATGAGTGCATGTATTCATTGTTTATTATTTTGAGTGCTCCACCAAGATGTATGTGACATGGAAGAGTAACCCATGAGCCTAATCCATCATGCATTTGCAGTCCAAAGCAAATCTTAACCCATGCACAGATTTAGGGAGAGCTCTTGCTTATCACATACTTCTCAAAGCGACTATGTTATTCAATCTTATTATCATTTGTCGAAGCTTTGATCTATATGTTGTCATCAATTACCAAAAAGGGGGAGATTGAAAATGCAACTATTCCGAGGTGGTTTTGGTAATTCATAACAACATATAGCTCATTGAGCTAATGCTATTCCAAGACTATTATTTCAGGAAAGCTCAATGAATGGCATGGCATGGATGATGAAAGTGGATCCCTCAAAATACTAAGGACAAAGGATTGGCTCAAGCTCAAAAGCTCAAGACTCTTCATTTTACATTTTAGTGATCCAAGATCACATTGAGTCTATAGGAAAAGCCAATACTATCAAGGAGGGATGAGGTGTTGCTTAATGAGCCTCTTGCTTCATGTGCTTAGTGATATGCTCCAAAACCCTCAACTACTTTCCCACATCCACAAATGGCCTAAACCCAAAGCCAAAATCGGTCTCACCGATTCTTCCTATCCGGCGCCACCGATTCCAAAAGTCATAGCCACTGCCACAAACCCTAAGCAAATCGGTCTTACCGATAGGGATCTCGGTCTCACCGAGATGGGGTTGTAATCTCTCTGTTTCCCTTCGTAACGTTTTGGTCTAACCGAAGTGAGCGATCGGTCCCACCGAGATTGCAATGTAAACTCTCTGTTTCCTTTTTGTAACATTTCGGTCTCACCGAAAAGAGCAAATCGGTCCCACCGAGTTTACCTGACCAACTCTCTGGAAAGCTTATTACCAATCGGTCTCACCGAGTTTGTGTAATCGGTCTTACCGAGATTACGTTATGCCCTAACCCTAACCGAATCGGTCTCACCGAGATGCATGTCAGTCCCACCGAAAATCACTAACGGTCACTAGGTTTACTAAATCGGTCCGACCGAGTTTAACGATTCGGTCCCACCGAGTTTTGTTAATTGTGTGTAACGGTTAGATTTTGTGTGGAGGATATATATACCCCTCCACCTCCTCTTCATTCGTGGAGAGAGCCATCAGAATGAACCTACACTTCCAACTTACCATTTCTGAGAGAGAACCACCTACTCATGTGTTGAGGCCAAGATATTCCATTCCTACCATATGAATCTTGATCTCTAGCCTTCCCCAAGTTGCTTTCCACTCAAATCTTCTTTCTACCAGATCCAAAACCTATGAGAGAGTTGAGTGTTGGGGAGACTATCATTCGAAGCACAAGAGCAAGGAGTTCATCATCAACGCACCATTTGTTACTTCTTGGAGAGTGGTGTCTCCTAGATTGGCTAGGTGTCACTTGGGAGCCTTCGACAAGATTGTGGAGTTGAACCAAGGAGTTTGTAAGGGCAAGGAGATCGCCTACTTCGTGATGTCTTGAGGCTAGGAAGAGTGCCAAGCAAGCACGCAGACAATTCATCTCTAAGTTTAGCCACCAATCAACCCAAAAATCCTAATTAATTCAAAAAGACCGTTGAAGGAGTATATAAGGGTAGATACACTTCAATGGGAAATTATAAATCAATGTTGAGAGAGAGAGAGAGAGAGAGTATCTGAAAATGAAATATGGGCAACATTTGAAGGCATTGGTTAAATCAAATAGGATTCTTGTTGCCTAATCAACTTTAAATATAGTACCTTTCCTCCCTCCTCTAATCTGTATAAATGAAAGAAGAAGAATGATGTGTGTAAAGCAGACGTACCCATGGTAATCTAAACCCACTAAAATGGCATGCAAATAGTGTATAAAATATTCAAGAAATATTATTTGGGTAGATGCAAAAGGTTGAATTGAAATCACACCTGAAGCCGCTACTCACTGCAAGATGCTGGATCCACTCATTCACTTGCAACCTTAGCTATTTTACATTGAACTCAAAGAAGAAGACCACTCAAACCATCTAATACAAAAAACCAAAGTATTACTTTTAGTTCTTGTATTGGAGCAAGAAGAACTGGTGCTCGATGCGAAGTTAGATCAAGTAAAGCGGATATCGACCAAACAACAAGCAGTGGGTTGCCGGATACTCGTGACCAAGGCAACCAAAATCCAGTTGACATAGCCATCCGGTGGGAGAAGATGCTGGGAAGAGGGCGCTAGCCGCTGTCACCGTTACACAGCCACCGTCGATGCGCGTCTTTCCTAGAGAAGAGGTTCAAGAAGACGATGTTGTGGTTGTTGGCAATAAGCCGCGGCGTGCCCGGGGCGCGGTGTGCGCGTGCGTGCGTGCAGTGGCCGCGTCGGGTTGGGCCCGCGGCAGGGCTCGGGTGCGTGTGTGCGCGACCGAGCGTAGGTGTGTGTGTGTGCGTGAGCTCACGTGTGCGTGCGCGGGGCCACGCGGTGTTGTTAGCGAGCAAAGGGGAGGTGTGGACCGCGTCGGGCGCGCGGGGTGGCCGTGGCGATCGCGTTCGGGCGCGATGCGCGGGCACGGCCAGAGCGCGCGGGACGTGGGGGAGTGGGTGTGCGAGTTGGTGCGAGGCGTGGCCTGGCAGGCCGGTGCTCGCGGGTATAAAGCCCTCGATCCTCCCTGTATCTTGTTGACACGGTCGAGTTCGTGCTCGAGGAAAGGAGAAGGCGTACGTGCGCCGGAAAAACCCATGTGTCCACTGTCTCCTCTGATCATCTTCCTCCTCCTACTTCTGTCGTTCATGCGCAGAGAGAGCGAGAGAGGGAGAACTAGGGCTAGCTAGGGTTCGGGGGAGAGGCCACGGTTCCAACAATTGGCATCAGAGCGATAGGTGAGGGAGCTCGCCGGCGGTGATGGCGCTGGTTCCACACGGCGGCGGCACGGGCGGGTCGGTGCCCATGGGGATGCCGATGCTCTTGCCGGACGGCTACACCGTGTGGGCGATCAAGGCGCAGGCCATCCTTGATGCCCACGCGCTGTGGGAAGCAGTGGTGCCGGGCGACTCGCCGGTGAACAACAAGAAGTGCAAGACGGCGCGGGCACTGATCTTGCAGGGGCTGCCGGAGGACGTATTGCTCTCGGTGGCGACGAAACCCACTGCCAGGGAGGTATGGGACTCCCTGTCGGTGCGGTTCGTCGGCGCCGAGCGGGTGCGCGCGGCGAGGAGGGCGACGCTGCGCGGCGAGCTGGACCGGATGAAGATGGAGGAGGGCGAGCAGCTGGACGCGTACGCAGGAAGGCTTGCAGGCATGGCGGCGCGGTTCGCGGGGCTGGGGGAGACGCTGGGGGACACGGAGCTGGTGAAGAAGCTCCTGGACACTGTCCCGGACCGCCTCTTCCCCGTCGTCGCCGGCATCGAGCAATTTTGCGTGCTGGAGGAGCTCACCTACGATGAGGCGCTCGGGCGGCTGCGCGCATTTGACGAGCGCGTGCGGCGCCACGGGCAAAGCAGCGGCGAGCGCCAGGACGACCAGCTCCTGTACACTGCGGCGCAGTGGCGGGCGCGGGAGCGGCGTCACGGCGGGGCTCGGGACGATGACGATGACGCGCGCAGTGTGGCGACGCGGGACGGCGGCAACAAGAAGGGCCGCTGCTACAAGTGTGACGAGCGCGGCCACTTCAAGCGCGACTGCCCGGAGCTGCGGAGGGCGCCGGCGGCGGAGCAGGCGATGCTGGTGAACGCCGACGTCGAGGACAACGGCCTCCTCTAGGCCACGGCTTAGGGGGGGTGTGTTGGCAATAAGCCGTGGCGTGCCCGAGGCGCGGTGTGCGCGTGCGTGCGTGCAGTGGCCGCGTCGGGTTCGGCCCGCGGCAGGGCTCGGGTGCGTGTGTGCGCGACCGAGCGTAGGTGTGTGTGTGTGCGTGAGCTCACGTGTGCGTGCGCGGGGCCACGCAGTGTTGTTAGCGAGCAAAGGGGAGGTGTGGACCGCGTCGGGCGCGATGCGCGGGCGCAGCCAGAGCGTGCGGGACGTGGGGGAGTGGGTGTGCGAGTTGGTGCGAGGCGTGGCGCAGGCCGGTGCTCGCGGGTATAAAGCCCTGGATCCTCTCTGTATCTTGTTGACACGGTCGAGTTCGTGCTCGAGGAAAGGAGAAGGCGTACGTGCGCCGGAAAAACCCCTGTGTCCACTGTCTCCTCTGATCATCTTCCTCCTCCTGCTTCTGTCGTTCGTGCGCAGAGAGAGCGAGAGAGGGAGAGCTAGGGCTAGCTAGGGTTCGGGGGAGAGGCCACGGTTCCAACAGTGGTGCGGCTCCATTGGTCAAGGTTGCCGATGTGCATCTCCTAGGGAACCATCATCCTGGTCATCGATCCAGTATGAGTGCATTTCTTCCTATATCCCGTTGATTCAGGCGCCACCTCCGTAGACACACCTCTCCCATAAGAGGAGAGGGAAAGGGGAGCCATGGGAAGGCAACAGAGGGGGAGGGAGCCGTTGGCGGCAGCAGGGAGAACGAGGCCTACATCGTGAGGATAGGTGGCGACAGTAGAGGAGGGAACATGTGCAGGTTGAGAAGAAAATAAGAGAGATTGGATGCGGGGAAGAATAAATGTGTGACGTTCTCGGAAGAGGAGGGAGGTTCGGTCTAAGTGGTGTATTCCTTTTTGACACTAAGTCAATGCAGTGAACCAACCAAACCAACACTCATTAAAAAACCTGTAGCGTGATCTGCGCGTAGCTCACATGGTTAGCTTTCTTGTGGTTGTATTGGCCCATCAGCCTTCAAGTCCTAGACTGAGGCTAGTACTTGTATTTTCATGGATTTATTTCAGGCTTTTCAGCGATGTTTGTTCAGTGGAGGAGACGTTCCCGTCGACTACGAAGGCGCCTGTGGTGACTTCATCAATCTCAAAATGTTGTGCCGACCCAGTATCTCAGAGGTGCTCATAGAGGTAAGGTGTGCGTGTGTGCGTTCGTAGGATGCATGTATGTGCGTGAACGTGGGCATCAACATCGTCTACGAAGACGCCTATGTGACTTCGTCAATCTCAAGATGTTGTGTCGGCTCAGAATCTCAAAGGTGCTCAGAGAGGTAGGGTGTGCGTGCATGCATTCATAGGGTGAGAGTATCTATGTGTACGTGGGCATCAACGTCGACTAAGAAGATGCTTGTGATGCCTTCGTCAATGTTAAGATGTTGTGTCGACTTAATATCTCGAAGGTGCTCGTAGAGATAGGATGTGCGTTTATGCGTTCGTAGTGGTGAATGTATGTGTGTATGTGGCATCAATGTCAACTACAAAGACGTCTGCAATGACTTCATCGATCTTAAGATGTTGTACTGACTCAATATCTCGGACGTGCTCAGAGAGATAGGGTGCGCGTGCAGAAAAGAATTCTATGAGACCAGGTCTCACGGGTTAGCAGGTGAGACTCATCCTGATGGATGACACGTGGCATTCACAAATCACAAAGCATCTACCCCACCCCCCACCTGAAATCAGGGGGGAGAGATTAGATGCTTTGTGATTTGTGAATGTCACGTGTCATCCATCAGGGCGGGTCTCACCTGCTAACCGTAAGACCTGGTCTCATATAATTTTTTCCCTGTGTGTGCATGCGCTCACGACGGTGAGTGCATGTGTTTATGTGCGTATCAAAGTTGACTATCAAGAAGCCTCGATTGACTTCGTCAATTTCAAGATGTTGTGTCAGCTCGGTATCTCGGAGGTGCTCATAAAGATACAATGTGCGTGTATACTCTCATAGGGATGAGTGTATGTACATGTATATGGGGATCAGCGTTGTATTATGTTGAAAAACCAGTAGCAAAACATAAAAGAAAAGAAAAAATTGAACCAACTGAAAAATGAAATACGTGTCAGCTAAACTCACGCGAGGCACTTCAAATGCACAGTAGCAGCCCTAGCTTAGCCGCTTTAAGGTCACGGTGGTAGAACGAGAAAGTGATAGGAAATGGATAAACTGAGCTCAAGCTCAAAAAAGATGGAAAATATCATAAAAAAAATTAAAATATATTGTGGCTGCATTTGACAAATCTTTTAAATACTTGCAAAAATTCGTGCCTGCCATTTTCATCACTACGATAGCGTGTGGAAATGTGTGGTAGTAGGATATCAAAATCCCAGATTGGGTATGAGGACAAACCCAGATTTATTTTCATTATGAATCCAAAAACTAAATGAATCAGAAAACAAGTCGAGGGTTTCAGACTAACTGCAGACGCTAAAAAAGCATTGGTAGTACAACTCACGCGCAAATGGCAGAAGATTATCTTTTCAGTTAGTACAACCTGTACTGCTTCCAGTATCCTCATACAATTCCTGAAGATATGTCCACTAATTGGAACCAAACTCAACGCGCTATTGTAAACCCTTCTTTCTACTTGGAAACAAATTATATATGAATCATCATGCATCTTTTCACCTTCGCCAAATCTTGTATAACTTTCAGTGTTCAGGTTACCTGAACTTCGCCATATTAGGGCCTGCCATTTTGGTGCTCAGGTTAGTTAGGATGGTTGCCCACCATGATGCTCGCATTTACTCATAGGAGTAGCATGTGTGTGCATGAACGTTTATATAAGCGCTTATTTGTTAAAAAAAATCATAAAATGACACTCGTGCAAGTCTTGGCAAAAAAATACAAAAATGATGCTCCAGAAAATGTTCTTAGTGTTGATTCTGTTGTTGCCACAACCTCCACGAATGTTATTTCGTGATGAAAATTTGCAAGAAATTTGTTGTTGTTTAAGATTGCTAGAATAACAATGGGGTAAACAATAACTACCGCAAAAAGTGAGCCAAATGGTCCAGCAGTCCCAAGTTCTTATTTGTTTTTTTATAGTGCCACGATCATTTTTTTATCACATATACTGCCTCCATTCCTAAATATAAGTCTTTTTAGAGATTCCACTGTAGAAACTACATTCAGATGTATATAGACGCCTTTTAAAGTATAAGCCACTCATTTTGCTCCGCATGTAGTCTATAGTGAAATCTCTTGAAAGACTTATATTTAGGAATGCATCACATGCGAGAAGAAAGCAAGTTGAGAAACAACAGAAGGGAGTGCGCAACCAAGCTAGACGCGCGAGCCCAAAAAAGTAAAACGATACAAAAAATAGCAGCGACTTGCAAGAATATATATAAACAAGATGATAATATGACATGAGGAAAATGCCGCCAAGTTAACCGAGTATTAAAGTCTGATCACAAAGGATATTGGCCAGAAGCCACGGGAGGCATCAAGTCGAACCCTAGTGTTCCTCCTAGTCCCGACAAATATTTGGTTAACTAACCTCTACCCCTCCATGATCACAAAATATTCCCAGACAGACGCGCACGGGAGCCAACTCGAAATAGCACCCAGCTGCCTGCAACAACCAGTGTCCATCCGCAACAATAAATTACCACCACTAACAAGTCTCAACAGTAGAACGGAATACATCATCTTCTTCTTCACTTCACAGTAGGAAGGGGCTCCTCGAATACAATGGTCGCCTAGCAAGCATCTGATGGGTATATTTGCAGTTGTTTCGATCAAAAAGGTGGGGTGGCTGGGTGCAAAGACATGGGACCAACTCCTTGGCGACAACACCCATGAATTGGTAATAAGCTGAGGATAAGACATCAAGTTAGATCTTTGTAATTTGACACCCACGATATTCATTCACATTCATGCATGTACTCTAGCTGATTATTACTCTATCACCAACAGAAAAAAGAGCTAACTGGTATGCAATTCTAAGACGCCTGCCTGTACTAGAACGGCTTACCTAGCAACAAACACTTAAGTCAACATGAAGGCATCCAACTTTGACCTCTTAAGATGCTGCGGTCTGAAATCCTCCAACTTGAGATTGGAGCTTGTCTTGGCCTCCTTCAAGAAGGAATCCCCCTTTTCTGTTCTGATCCACTCCAAGACTGCGCCAAGGACATCAGCTGCGATGCCTTCCTGCACAAGGTGTCCAGGCTCCTCTCCGCCTTCTTCAATCAATTTACCTACGTCTTGCAAAACCAGTATCTTCTCCACCACAAACCTTGCAAGAAGACGTCCAAGATACTCTGCCGCTCTTGGAGAATCACTTAGAGCATCCTCCAATGAAGCAAGAACGGATGAAAGCCTACAAATATGGTCAAAGTTAGCCAGCACTCGCCAGTGAGCATCAATGGGCAAATGCAAGGACAAAGGGACTCACCCCTCAATGAGCTGAGGCTTGCTCAATAAATTATATCCACCATTGTAAAGCCCGACAAAGAGCTTTGCCAACAACTCTCTTTCCATATCTTTCCTCTCAAAGGAATCATTTACCCAAAGTGATACAAGAGAAGGATAGAAGCTCGGAGCATTCAACTCCTCAATACACAATGCAACTTCCTTTTCATCTTTCGCACTGCCAAAACAATAACATGTTAGCACACGACATAATGGAAACTTGGCACGTTCATACTTTTTCAGAAGAAAACAGAGGCCACTAGTCAACAAAAAAAAAATCCCAAATAGTCATTCATAAATAAAATAGACTTACAAGTTGAAGTAAACTATTAGGAAGTGGTTACATACCCTCCATTTTGTGGTAGGGTCTATATATTTTATGAAAAGTAAAGTTGTATCCTTTCTGATTCTAAGGTGTTGAATTTGGACCCTTGGCAAAAAGTTACCAACTCGCACACGAGAATTTCACAACAATAAACTCTGAAAGGCACGAAGTACTAAGAGTCTAATAACAACAAATCATGACTCCATAGTCTCACAGCAGTAGTACTACAACAAATTACCAGTTGCCGATAGTAGCACATTATTATCATACATGTGTTCCAAAGAAATATAATAGACTTAAATAGTAAGACAGGCATCACCTTGAAAGTATAACCTATAATATCTAAGCTCAAGTCAGGTGTGTGCTGAAGAAATATCTTATGCGAACACTTAGTTAGAAAGTATATTACCTATAATATTCCCGGATGGTTGCAATAGATTTCTCTCTCAATTCCTCCTCAGAGTATGATTTATTTCCTGAACGACCCTCCTGGCTGGCAGGTCTGTGTGAAGAACTAGCAGATTGTGCAGCAGTTGCTATTCTCCCAGAAAATCGATCTGGAATTCTAGAGCTAGTGTCTTCTCTTGTTGTTGAAGGCACAGAATTGTACCCATTAGGACCAGATAAAATCCTGCGCTGGTCAACAACACTAGGAAGTTCAGAATTTGATACCGGTGGCTGCCCTCTTAAAGACATACCCCTAGCTAGGCCACCTTGTGGTCCAAGAGTGATAGCTTCGTCCTTTACAGAACGCTGGGGAAGGGGAACAGTTCTATCAAACTGATGCCTTTCCTGCTCATACCGAATATCTTGATTACCAAATCCACGCCCTCGTTGCTGAGGACCTGGAGATACCAATGGTGCTGCTGAGCCACGGGAGCCGTAATCCATAGAGGGTGCCCCTCTTCTTGGAAGAGAACTAACGACTGGACCACGAGACCTACTCGATTGAGCATGTCTTTCCTGAGCTGCATCCCTGTGAACCTCATCAATCTTCTTGGGGCCATCCACTTTACGCCTTTGCTGCCATTTGTTCTTCCTGAGATCGATTGAATCTCTGAGCAGGAATCTAACACGGGAAGATATCAGTTGACTGGTTGACAGGTTGCGCATTCTATCAAAATATGCATCCATATGTTCCTTAGCCTTTGGATGATCTATCATCTCTCCAATTGTACTCATCAATTTGCATAGTGCTTCAATGTTCTCCTCATCTGGATTCTGATAATTTCCCAACAATTTTTTGATGCATTCATGCATGATGCGCTCTGTCAACATCCTCTTTTTGTACAATTCTCCAATCAATCTAATATTACCCAGCATGCGCCTTCGAGCTTTAACTCTCTTTTCTTCCCTTTCCTCTTTCGTTTGCTTAATCTCACCTTCCTCCTCCGTTTTATCTGCTTCAGCTTCTTCTCTTTCTCCCCTCTCAAACTCCTCTTGGCACTTGTTCAATAGCAGTCTCTTGAATGTAATCTTTTCATTGTCCTCACTAAAGTCTGGCAGGGCACCAGCCAAATGGGAACAGAAGTTGGCATACATTTCACAGAAAGTTGGTTCCATCAAAGCTTTGTCAAATATCTGTGAAATCACCCCAGTAAGAGTTGATACATTGTCAATGTTCACCTCTTTCACTTGTTCAAAAAGCTTGTCAAAGTTTTGTGGGGTCAGTTTATTCAGAATGGCTTTCAGCTGCCTCTGCTTTGCCTGCTCCTCATCAGAAACTTTGCCGACAACATACTTTTTCTCGGCTTTGTGCATTACTTGCATGGGTGTAACAGGAGATGGGATCAGACCCTTTTGCTGCCATCTATCTGCATCAGAGCCACTGCGGGGTACTTGAGGAGCATTGGATTGTGGTCCCACAAGGAGTGCAGCACGTGGATTCCTCAAAACACCATGAGTGCCTCCTGGGCCGCCACGGTAATTCATTGCTGGGCCGTTTGTCAAGTCCATGTGGGCATCACGGTTAGGACTGTAAGGAACACCTGATTTTAACCACTTATCATCATCCATAGCAGGACCACGGCGATCACCACGAGATGTTGGTCTATCAGATCCCCTTGCAGAACTTGGGTGAGGTTCCCGATCAATAACATAGGATTTTCCTGCCAAATCTTTGAATAGCGTACTAGTGACAGTATCCATCCGGATGCCAACAGGAAGACTAGAATACTGATGTGCAAAAGTTAGCAGAAAATCACGAGAATATTTCTTTCGGCCATTAGCTTCAGTCATATCAGAATCTGGCAATTGAACTGCACTAGCCTGGTTTCCAGAGTCCGAACTTTGCAGCTTTGGAGTAGACATGTCTGCTGCATCTTCCCAATCATCCGGCTCAACTTTTTTCTTTCCATCATCCTCGCACATCGCCTCCCTTTCTGATTCCTCAGGCAGCACATGTGTCCCGTCGACTGTTGAAGAACTATCAGCACCCTCTGATGTGGCAACACTCTCAGACTGTTCTTGTGGTCCTTTGTATGCATTGTACAGATCTGAGCTCCCAGCAGCATCAGCTTTTGAAAGCATTTCCTTCCGTTTCTTCTTTCTCCCAGCTGTAGACTTTGTTCGGGCAAGCTCTGCAGTAGGTTTTTCCCTTGATAAGGGTCTAACAGAACCTGTTGGTACGGCACTTGATTGCTCAGTACTAGACTCATCCTTCGCTCCATCTGCATGTTTGACTTGCCCCTCAGATGCAACTGAATGATTCACAGGCAACATGCCAGGAGTAATACCAGAAACAGCTAATCCAGTTTCCTGAATGCTACTTCTGATATCTTTATCGTTGGTACTTTGGCTGGTAGACTCTGATGAGGTTCCAGAATTGACCTCAGACACATCGCTGGCATCCACAGAAGCTGATAAAGTTTGGGTATCCTTATTATGTGATGTATTCATCAAACTGTGGTCCTCCGGTACAGATGTTGTGCACTCCTTGGGTAGCTCTTGCGGGTCAGTTACAAAAGATGTTGCATCTGAATTACCAGGCTTTGAAGTTGCCAATGATGCCTGCTCAGCCAAGTCCACCGTGAAGTCATGTGATTCATTTTCAGTAGAATCAGACATAATTTTGCCATCACTAGATTCAGGTGAAATTTGGTGAGTTATTTCAATCTCCTTAGATTTAACAGCAGCAACACCTAAGCTTTCTACTGCTTGGGGCTCCCCAGTGCTCGCAGAGGACAATTTTGCAGAGCTGATTACCATGGCAGGAACATCAGCAGCTGGCAATGCAAACATGTTAGAAAATCAAAAAGACGCAATTCATTGATTCTTTCATTAACCTTTCAAAAAATAGAGTGCATACCATTTACTGATGTGCTGTCAGCTTCACTTTTACCAAGAATAGGAGAAATACTACTTTCAGATGTTGCTGATGTTAAGCCTGAAACCTTGCTGGTTAAATCCACCTTTTCACTATCGAAGCTCTTGGTTTCCATGTGACCAACCACATCATCACCAAGCTTCACAGAAGTTTGCCCCTTCAACTCTTCGGCAGGGGAAGCAGACTGAATGGATGCAATATGTGAGTATGTTAAGCAAAGAAAACATATGCTAAAATGCAAAACCAGTGCTAGGAATAGGAAACGAGAATAGTGTACCTGTGGTTGTTGCGGCAAATTCTTTGTGTCATTTCTAGTTGCATTTTTCTTGTTATCCTTAAGTGAATCAGTCATTGGAAGGGATTCTTTCTTTTCATCAGCTCCGGTCAAGAATGAGGGTGAATTTGCAGTCGCTGCATCAGTTTCTGGCTTTGCAGCTTGAATCGGTAAGGGTTGAGTCACCGCAGTGGGATGCTTCTCCACGGCAGATGGTGCTTTACTTTCCTTGGAGTGCTTCTCTGGGATAGATGGTGCCTTGCTCTCCTTCTCACTAACTGGTTTATTCGAAACCATAGCACCAGAAATAACTTCATTATCCTTTTGTCGATGTTGTACCGCATGGTCAGCGACCCTGAATTTAGAAGCGTCTGATCTACCTGCAGGCATACTTATCTTGACCGAGGGAACAGGTTTCTCCATGTGCAACCCACCTTGTGGTTTGCCTATGAGTTGGGACTGACCAGATGGTGCAGGCCCAGCTATGTTGTCCTTGTGGCTGGCAGGAACAGTATTTGACATAGAAGGGTTCATGAAAGGAATTGATTGACCAGCTTGAGTGGCAGGATAACCAAACCTGCCCTGTGATCCAGTGGGAACAACACCAGCAGTGCCGGAGTAATACGTGCCTGACTGGTTATACGAGGTCTGCTGTGGATTAGTATAGTAAACCATAGGCTGAGTTGCAACACCACTGACTTGCTGCGGTTGTGCTGCTACATTAGGTGAAGGCCGCCCAAGAACCACTTCTTTGTTAGTGTTTGGATCAGTAATTTTGATATTACTGCTCTTTCGAGGAGCAACAAGCTTATTCTGCTGTTGCTGAGGATACTGTGAAGCCATGTTCAAATTAACATTGCCCAGTTGAGGAGGGATTGGATGAGCAACAGACGGATACATCATGGTTTGTCCTTGATGCATCATTTGCTGATGCATTTGTTGCTGCATATTTTGGACATACATCTGCTGCTGAACCTGGGATGCATTGCCACCAGGCAATCCCATGGACACCTGCATTGAGCTTGGGACAACTCCCTGATTGTGACCACCAAACTGTAATGGGACTGTTTGTGGTTGATGGTGAAAATGCATCGGCATGCCCATCCCCGGTAAAGATTGAACAGAGGGTCTCTGTGGTGCAAAATTCTGAATTGAAGGAGCAACATGCACATCTCTCTTCACTTGGGATGGAACATGAGTGTTCAGGGTGTTAGGTTGGCTAGGACCAAGAGCATCCTTCCTCGTTTGCTGTTGCTGTGGCAGTGGTTGCTGCTGTGATGGGGGCTGTTGCTGCTGCTGCGGCGGCGTGGGATGGTGCTGCTGCGGCGGCGGGGGATGGTGCTGCTGCGGCGGTGGGGGATGATGCTGCTGCGGCGGCAGGGGATGCTGCTGTTGCTGCAGCTGCTGCTGTGGTGTGGGATGTGGCTGTTTTAGAGCTGGTGGTACAGGCATAGATGGTGCAACCTTAGGTCCATCTGAAAGTACCTGAAGAGCATGGAAAGATAACGTGATAATAGATTCTTTTCAAATGTTGAAACCTAACAAGACTACTATTACAATATATATTAAATAAACATAAACAAGAAAAACGCTTGTTTAAAGGCTCCAGAAACTGGATAATTCACAGGAACAAAGATAATTTTCCACAACACGTTACATCCAGCAAAGATTGACTACCTCTAAAGAACAGCTATGCATCTAGCTAACATAAAATAAGAAATAATTACGCAGGGAATAAGTACAAGATACCTGATTACGTTTCTGCTCATCCAAATTGGGAGGAGCTGAGCTTGTCCTAGCAGGAAATTGCTACATAGAAGTTTTTTGTAAATTAGAACCGTAAGTCAGAAAAGAACCAGAAACTGAAGAAATTTGAACCTCGAGATGCAAGCTGGAAAAGATAGGGAACACAACATACCGGGAGACCATTCATGTTCATGTTTATACTACCAAACTGCAAGTTAAATCCCTTTGATGATTCTCCTGAAACAAAAAAAGAACACAAAAAAAGCAGCAGAACGTTACCAGGCAGTTCAACATGCATGTCTACTATCCGAACAATGACCTACAGAAAAGGTGCGCACCACCACCGCAGATGGTCACAGCACATATTAGTCATCACATATACAATTTCTAAAGTGCAAAAGGAGAAGTGAACCAAACCTTTTGGCGCACCCTGAGGAGCCGGTGCATTGGAGCTCTTTGGTGGTGCCTTGGGGCCAGCCCGAGGAATATTCTTTGGCAGGGGTATATATGTTGGATTTTCACTGGGAGGTGACATGGAGGGTGCTTGCAATCCGGGTGAATCTGCCCATTGAGAACATGCATGCAAACAACAAAAACACGTCAATTAGCAGTTTTGCTTCGTTCCAATTGCAATGCAACAACACAGCAGAATGGAGCATGGAATCACCATGATGCTGGGGCCGTGGCGCAGAGACAGGAACATGGACAGGCGCGTTCTGAGGCGCAGGAGGGCGCGGAGGCGTCTGCAGGGGCCCAGGTGCCGGGGCGGGCTGGAAGCCAGTGGTGTCTGGCTGGTTCACCACCCTCTGGTGAGCGCCATGGCCATTGCCAGGCTTCCTGAAGCTGCAATCGAGATCCAAGGTCACATTAAAACCCTAGCTTCTCCGTCATCATAGGATCAAATCAGATAGCATCACGGAATCATCAGGAGAAAAGGGGGTCGAACGGCAGGTACCTGCGGTTGGATGAGAGGGGGGGCTGGCCGCCGGAGGGGCCCCCAGCGCCCTTGCCCGCGCCGCCGACTCCGCCTCCGCGGTGGCCGCCGAAGCTGTTAGAGCGGCCGCCGGGTCTCCTCGCGTGCCCCTCGCCCCTGTCCCCTCGCTGGGACATAAATCCGCTCTTCCCTTTCGATTTCCTCCTCCTCCTAGTTTAATTCCCCTGATCCAATCACAACGAACCACCCAGAAATAAATCGCCGGGAAATCCGCCCGCGCACGAAAACGAAACGAAAAGGAACAACCCTGGCTCGGGGCCGCCACATGGCGCGGCGCGGCGCGGCGCGGCCTGTCTAGGTGGTCGGCGGCGGGCGTACCTTGGGGCCTCGGAGGGCGGCGGCGCCTAGGGTTTGCGGTCGTGTCCAGTGGCGAAGACGAGGGGGACGGACGAGCTGAGATGGGTTTGGGTTGGAGGGGTGGGGGGAGAAGTGGGAGCGAAGCGAAGGGGGAGAGGCGACACGTCGGGCACAAGTAGTAGGGCAGGGCAGCAAATCGGGGGCGATACGAGTTGGAATTACCGACGAAATAAGCAACCGGAAATCTCGACTGCTAATCCCCAACCGATTCCGATTTAATTTAATTTGATTTAGTTCCGACTAGGAGAGAGAGAGAGAAAGACCCTTGAGCGGTCAGGTCAAGGAGGCCAGATCAGATGCGATTGGATGGCTGGCGTTCGTCCGGGGCGCCGCTTTGGTCGCTCGCCTTGGCCTCTAGGACTCTACTAGCCGCCCGTGTACTCGCTGGAGTTGTAGGCTAGGCACGCGTGTGCGCTCCGGACACTCTTTTCTCCTGCTCGTGCTCCTTACGGTTACGTAAAGCGTTTAACTATATTTCCCTCGACAAAAACATTTTTGAACATAACACAGACCCAAGCGCTCATATACAAGTGCATACACTCACCCCCTATGAATGCACGCACGCACAACATACCTCTATGAGCACCTCCGAAAGACTTGAACCCTGGTGGGCTGGGTTACCACAGTCTCTCTAACCATCCAACAACAGGTTGGTTCGCAAAAAAACATTTATAATAATCATATAAGGGCATCTCCAACATTATCCTTCAATGGACTTGTCCTGAAATTGTCACGTCAGATGCGCTAGCATGAGGACTTAGAGCATCTCCGGCCCTTCGGCCCTCCAGGGCGGCGAAAAAAGCCGCCTGGGGGCGAACCGGCGCAAGTTTGGCGCTTGGGGACGACTCCGTCCCCAGTCGTCGCCCACCAGGTCGCCGCGAGTTCGGCGAAATTACGTGCAAACTTGGTGATCTGGTACGAACTCGGCGAAATTTCATCAAAATTTGTAAAAAAAAAGTAAAACATGCAAATTACGGCAAACTACGCCAAGCTACGCTAGCCACTACGCCGCGTCCACCGCCCGCCATCTACATGCCGAGAAGCCTGTAGAAGCGGATGTAGTCGCCGCCGCCGCCGTCGTCGTTGTTGTCGCGTTCCCCGCCGGAGCCACCCCCGTCCCTGCTGCACCCCTGCCCAGGGTCACCGACGCGCGCGGAGCACTGGACGGCCCGGCCTCGCCCTCCTCGTCGCTGTCGAGGACGATGACGCCGCCCTCCTCGCGGCCGCGTCGCCGGGCCTGGAGCTCCGCGTACGCCTGGCGCTGGCGGCGCACCTGCTCGTGGACGTAGTCCTCCTTCGCCCATTTTAGGGCGGCCTCGTTGTCGAGGGCCACCATGTCGACGTGCTCCGGCTTCACGGGGAGCAGGACCAGCTCGGGCTTCAACCGGACCAGGCGAAGGGAGCGCGGGGAGGAGCGGGCACCCTCGTTGATGACGAGGGCGCCGCTTCGGTGTCTCCTCCGGCTCTGGCTTGACGGGACGGAGAGCCGGCGAGCCGAAGGAGAGCGAGCCGGAGCCCAACGACGGGGATGTCGGCTCCATTCGCTGCGGCGTCCAGGAACTACCGCGGCGGCGAAAGAAGGACGGTCGCGCCGGGTACTTGAGGCGCGGCACGTTGCCGGTCTCGATGTGGTCGAGGACAGCCTCGAGGGTGCGGCCGGGGACGCCCCACCACTCGCGATGTCCTTCGGCGTTGAGGCGGCCGCAGGGAATGACACTGTTGATGGAGGTGATCTGCTCTTCGCGGCGGCGCTCGAAGTACATCGTCCACAGTGTTTCACTGTCGGTCACATGCCTCAGCTCGTCCCGCAGTTCCTCCATCAGGGAAGAGCGGATGCGGGCGATCTCCGACTACCGTGCCACCCCTTCGGGCACCTGTGGCACCGGGACGCCGCCGGCGCTCAGCCTCCACGCCCCAGGCACGCGCATGTCTGGCGGCGCCGGGTACTCGGCCTCATAGAGGAGGCGCGCCTCCGGCTCTTGGAGGTGGCGGTGGCCGAAGCCGTTCGCCGCCGCGCCGTCGCCTAAAACCTCTTGGTCATATTTGCTCGTCGGCGGGAAGGGGGGAGAGGGCTGCTTTTGTGAGGCGGATGCAGGGGGAGGTTGTGGCGTTCACCAGTGGGGAGGGGGTCGCCTTTTATAGCCCCAGCGGGGCGGCGGGGAGGCTGCATGCCAGGCGACGCGTGACGGGAGCGGGTGGGTGCTACCTCTTGAGCACTGCGTTGGATTTCCCCGAAGAGGAGAGGATGATACAGCAAAGTAGCGTAAGTATTTCCCTCAGTTTTTGAGAACCAAGGTATCAATCCAGTAGGAGACCACGCACAAGTCCCTCGTACCTACACAAAACCAACACGGTTAGGGGTTGTCAATCCCTTCACGGTCACTTACGATAGTGAGATCTGATAGAGATGATAAATAATATTTTTGGTATTTTTGATAGATAGATGCAAAGTAAAAAATAAAAGGCAAAGTTGTAGCGACCCGACCTCAGACGGTCAAGCCTCTGTGTTACTGTGCCATCCCTGGATCAGTATGCTGGCACACACAGTACATCAATGTATATATCAAAGTGCAATCACATGTATAAATAACGTAAAATGATATATACCTCATAATACTCAGCGAAAACAATCAAACGGGTGTGGAGTCCCATCAACGCCATCGGCAGGTTGAGTGTAGACCGTAACCCTGTATCGTAATTCTTACTCGTCGAGGAAATATCTGCAACATGATACGTTGCAGCCGTGTAGGTCAGTACATTGAATGTACCGGCAAGATCACAATAAAAAGAACAGATGATAAAACTATACTATATGCATTATGGCTTTGTGGCTCTGTATCTGAATTTTGTTTGCGTAAAAGCTGATTTGTTTTCCCTACATCAAAGGAATAAATGAAGTCTGTACTATGGAGTTTTCTATCATGACATGGTTCCGCCAACCGATGTCTCATAGCCCAAAATCATCATAAGTTGCCCACAATTAAGTTATCAGTCCGGTGTTGAGAGTTCCGAGATAGATCCAAGTCCAGATGCTCAAATTGTCCGTAACCGGGGACACGGCTAATCGATTAGGTTTAAACCCTCTGCAGAGGTTTGTACACTTTACCCGCAAGATTCGATCCCTCTCTTTACGTTCTCGCACTTCAGGGTGTTTGAGAACAAGATGACCGAAACATGGTCTTCCGAAGAGTTCCTCTGACCACTGTCCGGTGCTCATCCAATCCTACCGTAGTTCTACATCTGCTAGCACCGTCCCAGCCAGAGTCACAACTAAGGTCAACCAAGCCAGAGCCCATAGTGACTTGCGGTTGCACAGGTAAGCTTCCGGGCATGAAGTATTCTTCCGTCTCTTTGAGTCTGGGTGAAGCTTTCCGCAAGATGTCATGGCGCTTCTCCATGCATCCCGGCCAACCACTGGTTTCTCCAGGGTGCCCGTCAACCGTCCTTCACCCAGTAGTGTGTATTGAATTCTTGTCTCGAGTCTTGAAGTCTTGAGGCCTTGAAAATGCAGTCCTTGCAGATGCCATCATGGAGTTGTCGTCATTGACGTAGAGTCCTCCTTCTTCACACCACTCTCGAGCACTCATACCAAACCCCGTCTACTATAGCGTAGCATTAAAATAAATAACGTCCCGGGCTTGGTAACAGGGTGATGGGTTCCTACCTCATGCATACTAATCAACTACAAGAATTCAATATCACTACTGGAGGGATTGTTGCGAAGATGACACTAAATGCAATAAAACATAGGTATGAAAGCATGGTCAAAGTGAACTTGCCTGGTAATACTTGATGAAGATAACAACGCTGTCAGAAAATGACTTGGTAGAACTAATCGTCACTCCGTTTAAAATCTATATAGTCAAACATAGCATTCACATAAGCAAACATCCTAGCAAACAATTTTAGCACTCGAAATAAAAATCAAAACAGCAAGGAAAATCGATAATAAAACTCAAACAAAAATCAAAAGAAACTTCAAATAAAACTACAAAGAAAAACTACTAACGAAGATCTATGACTTTGCTACAAACATCTAATATAGTTTTGCCGTAAGTAAAAATTTAACAACAATTAAAATACTAAACTAATAAATTAACAGAAAATAAAATGTAAAATAACTAATTTAACAGAAAGTATTTTTTTCCATAAAATTTTATTTGCAAAAAGAAACAAATAAAAAGCTTTTATAAAACACTAACTATGACCTAAACAAGTTTTCATACAAAACTAAGAAAAATTTTTTTAAATAAAAACAAAATTTTCTTTTGTTGACTAACAGAAACAAAACTAAATTTTTCAAGAGTGAAAAAAAGAAATAATTTGAAACTAATAAAAACAATAAAGAAAAGACTAAACCAAAACTATAACTAAAACAGTACTGTTTTGCTAAAAACCTAATTTAAATTAACCTGAAAATAAAATACTAAATACTACTGGATAAACAAAGGTCCTAGAGACCAGGAGCAAAAAGAATCGGTCGAAAATAATATTCCTAACTCAAAATATCTCAAATCTAGTGATTTGAGAAAATTCATACAAACACAAATTTAAACTGCTCAAATATGAAATACAATTGAACTAACAGAAACTTCATAAAATTTGTGATCCAAGGCAGTTGGAATCACTCAAAAATACCTCGTAGATAATTAACTATGGATTTTACAAGATTGAAACTATTCTGAAAAAAAACAGAACGAAAAAAAAAGTAGGTCGGGATTTACTGTAGCAGTTCCGATGATGGGGTTCTGGTGGAGCTCCGGTGACGTCCTCCGGTGGCCCTCTGGCGTCGGGGAAGGGACGGTAGGGTCGGTGGGTGGCTAGGATGGCCGGAGGTGGTGGGGCGGGGCGGCAATGGCGGCGGTGGTCCGGCGAACTCCGGCGAGGTGGCGCAGCGACGTGGGGTGAGGAGAGGAGAGGAGAGGTGTTGATTTGATGTGCTAGAGGGGGGGTGCTTGGGTATTTATATTGGGGAAGGGAGGGTTTTGCTTGGGGTAGGGGACAAGAAATAGATTAGGATTAGGAAACAAAAGGGAAAAGATCTAGAAACAAATCGGAATAAACGAAACGGGATCAAATCCTACTAGTATTAGGAAAAAGGAAAAGGAGCGGCTCCCTGGCTCCCTTGGTGCGGCGCGTGTGATGGCCTTGTGGCTGGCCGGTGGTTTTGGCGGCTTGGGCCTTTGGCCCAAGGCGCTGCGGTATTTTTTTTTTAAACAAAAATTTCAGAGAACTAAAAAAAATGACTAAAACTTTTATATAAGCATATAATATACCAAAATTTGCAGAAAAAGATTTTCTACAACATGAACATTATTTTAGCTTCAAATAAAATTCACAAAAATTCTAATAATTCACACAGTGTTACTGGTCCAATAAAATCCAATAAAAATCATTTTTAAAATACCAAAATGACTTCAAATTAATTTCTCTCCAATTTTCTGATGTAGGGAATCATGTTACCCTATTTTCCATATATTTTGTTTTTGGAGAAAAATAATTTGAATAAAACTCAAATAACTCCAAATTGAAAATAAATTCAAAAGAACTTTGAATTTAATTCTTTGAAACTCCCAACTCATATTTCATATAATTTGAAGAAGTCATTTTATCTTCGCTCGTGAAAATCACTGAGTTGCATGAAGTTTATGAATTAGAAAATATTTCCAAATGAAATTCAAATATTTTCAACACCCCTTTTTCATTTAAATGGAAGAAGTCATGTTATCCTCTCTCCAGGGTTTTGTGATGAGAAATATTTGAATTCACGGAGATCAGAAAGCAAAAATGAAAGTTTGGGAAAGTCCTTTTATTCCCTCTCATTTAACTTTCAAAAAGTTTCAAATTTCACTCAATCAATCACACAACAATTCAAACAAACAAACAAATCTATCTATTTATTATAACATTCCAAAATTTAGAATTTTGGGATGTTACAAATCTACCACCCTTAAAATGAATCTCGTCCTCGAGATTCGGAGAGGCTAGCAAGAAATAGGTTAGGGTTTGGGGGTCTTCAAAAATCCATCGATCATCTCCGGGGTCTCGGGTGCTACCACCCTTAGAAGCATCGTTACAATTCCATCAAAACTCATATACTCCATCCTTATCGTTGACAGTGTTGGTCTTCTCAGATTGTAAGGATAAATCCTTCTCTGGGCTCTTTCGGTAGTGGCATAAGCTTTTCCTCAATTCTTTTGTCCTTTCATCTTGGTAAGGTTATTCCGAGATTGGGTCTTCATAGCCGATAGGTCTGGCGCCAATTCTAAACAACTATCGATATCTCATGGTGGTCAACGATTTATGGTTTCTCCTGCAGAAAACGGGTCTGGTTTGAACCTCACCGTATTTTCTACGGTTGGCAACAACTGCCTTGTACAAGGGGAAAAGAAATACCTATACCATTCTAAGGTTTAAACAAGGTTTTGATCGTTGTCTCTCTACTATAGGTAAGTCACTCAGGTTTACCATCCCATATAGCAAGGCGAATAATAAGAGTAAGTCGGCATGGTGATCAATCCATCCCGCACCCAAATCATTACCTTGTACATGGTTTAGCGAATCTCGCATTCTAACACTCGGTCATCCTCACAAGCATTGCAGAATTTCTCTTGTCGACGAACCAAGTTCGGAAAAATCCATTGATTCTGCAGGCCAAACAAACATCTATCGTTCCTTAACAACTCTCAGGTTTTGCGTAAACTCCTATAGAATCGTCGGTTGATCAAATCGTAGTCTATTCCCAAAATTTCTTTCTCCAGTGGGTACTTGATCCTTATTAATTCCTGGGCCTGTGGGTTATGAGCCCACTTCAACACTTGTACCACTTTCACTCATCCTTGGAGTTACAATTGCTCCATTTTCCAACATTACACCACTTTAAATCCAATAACATTTCATTTCTTAATACCATCATATCAAAGATAAAACTTCAACTCATTTTTTTTCCAAACTCCAACCTGTGGGACACATTTCCATTTCCATTGGTCTAGTGTTCTTCATAGGGTACTATCACCCTTAAAATGAAATTCACAAATCCATCCATAGACCATATTTCTCATATCCTCGAAAATGGTCAAAATCCGTGTTCATAGAGTAACAACTCATACAATTAAACATATGAAAACATGTCACCTTAACTTTATTGATTTCATGAATCCATTACAAACTCTGAGCACCCATTACATAACTCAACTTATTGTAATCATGAAAAGAAAAATTGGTTTCTACCACTCTTATTATCCATATCAAAATTCCAACTACTCAACTCCAGCTTCCTTCTTGTAGGAACATTTAGTAGCATAATGTCCTGCTTCCTTGCAATGAAAACACATAACTTTCGATAAGTCTTTGGGCTTCTTGGAGATGGTGCCTGCTCCTTGAGTTCCTTGCTTCCTTTCAAGACAATGATTGGCATAATGCCCGACGTCCTTACATTCAAAACAGGTAATATGACTCTTGTCCCTCTTTGCAAAAATTGGGTTGTTCTGAGGGTGTCTTTGTTTTTTTCTCTTCCGGGGTTTCTTCGTTCTGATCAAACCTTTTATTCCCTGTGGATCAAACTCTATTGCTTCCGTCGGGAAGTATCCCAGATACTCTTTTCTTTCCTTGGTGCAATACTGTGAAAAATGTCCTTCTTCTCCACATGAATAGCAGGCATTGGAGTAAAATCTGTTGAGGCCTTCTCCATCAGGGTCTTCAACACATTCCTTCATCACAGGTTCTTTCATAACTTCTCGGAGGGCTTCTTTCATTCCTTCTTCCTGCTCCTGAATAGTTTGTTGCACCATGGGGTAAATGTGACACTGAGTCGGGTAGTGGGTGGTTCCTTCACACAAGAAACAAGTCACCTGACTAGTTGGGCATTCCTCAGCTGGGTGTTTCTCCTCACAATGAGGGCATCCATCCTTGTGTTCCTCCTGGGTGTGTCCTATTTCTCCGCAAATCTTGCAGGCACAAGGTTTCTTCTTCGGGTTATCATAGTGCTTCCGGATGAGACGTGATCTCAACAGGGTCTTCCTGAATTCCTCCCAAGTTCTTGCTCCATTAAATCCTTGTATGGCTTGATGCATTTCCACCAGGTTGCAGCACTTCCTTCAAAGTACTGAAGAGCGTACGATACTTCATTCTTCCTTGAAACCAAATTGCTCCCGAAGTGATTCTCCATGTTCTGAATCCATAGCTCTGCCTCCGGCTGAGTCTTCGGTCCAGAGAATATCAGTCCAACTTCATTCATCATCTATGGGGTCCAAAAGTTTTGGGATGAGATATGAGAGAGGTGGGGAGGGATACACACAATACAAACGATAGTTTTTGAAGAAACAAGTTTTACTTTGTGGCTGTCGGAAAACATCAAACAAATGACAGCTCACAAATCGTTGTATCTAACGTAAGTGTGTAACAGGGGTTTGGTCTTCTAAAGGTCAAATCTCTTCAGATCCTTCAAGTTTTCGGAGTCTTCAACTGTTGTAGCTTCTAATACATGGTGAAATCCTCTTTACTCTGAAAGGGTCATCAATTCCTTCTTGGAGCGTCTTCAGTTGATCCTCCGGTTGATTAAAAGGGAAAAGGGGTATATTCTAACTATTTGAGGTGAGAGTGTCAGAAGAGATGAGAAGTAAGAGTCTTTTTGTAAATAGAGTTTTTGAGATATCCTGTCCTAGGGCTTTCCGATGTCTAGGGTCACGTCCTACAGTCAACATGTGCTCTGATACCATTTCTGTAGCGACCCGACCTCAGACGGTCAAGCCTCTGTGTTACTGTGCCATCCCTGGATCAGTATGCTGGCACACACAGTACATCAATGTATATATCAAAGTGCAATCACATGTATAAATAACGTAAAATGATATATACCTCATAATACTCAGCGGAAACAATCAAACGGGTGTGGAGTCCCATCAACGCCATCGGCAGGTTGAGTGTAGACCGTAACCCTGTATCGTAATTCTTACTCGTCGAGGAAATATCTGCAACATGATACGTTGCAGCCGTGTAGGTCAGTACATTGAATGTACCGGCAAGATCACAATAAAAAGAACAGATGATAAAACTATACTATATGCATTATGGCTTTGTGGCTCTGTATCTGAATTTTGTTTGCGTAAAAGCTGATTTGTTTTCCCTACATCAAAGGAATAAATGAAGTCTGTACTATGGAGTTTTCTATCATGACATGGTTCCGCCAACCGATGTCTCATAGCCCAAAATCATCATAAGTTGCCCACAATTAAGTTATCAGTCCGGTGTTGAGAGTTCCGAGATAGATCCAAGTCCAGATGCTCAAATTGTCCGTAACCGGGGACACGGCTAATCGATTAGGTTTAAACCCTCTGCAGAGGTTTGTACACTTTACCCGCAAGATTCGATCCCTCTCTTTACGTTCTCGCACTTCAGGGTGTTTGAGAACAAGATGACCGAAACATGGTCTTCCGAAGAGTTCCTCTGACCACTGTCCGGTGCTCATCCAATCCTACCGTAGTTCTACATCTGCTAGCACCGTCCCAGCCAGAGTCACAACTAAGGTCAACCAAGCCAGAGCCCATAGTGACTTGCGGTTGCACAGGTAAGCTTCCGGGCATGAAGTATTCTTCCGTCTCTTTGAGTCTGGGTGAAGCTTTCCGCAAGATGTCATGGCGCTTCTCCATGCATCCCGGCCAACCACTGGTTTCTCCAGGGTGCCCGTCAACCGTCCTTCACCCAGTAGTGTGTATTGAATTCTTGTCTCGAGTCTTGAAGTCTTGAGGCCTTGAAAATGCAGTCCTTGCAGATGCCATCATGGAGTTGTCGTCATTGACGTAGAGTCCTCCTTCTTCACACCACTCTCGAGCACTCATACCAAACCCCGTCTACTATAGCGTAGCATTAAAATAAATAACGTCCCGGGCTTGGTAACAGGGTGATGGGTTCCTACCTCATGCATACTAATCAACTACAAGAATTCAATATCACTACTGGAGGGATTGTTGCGAAGATGACACTAAATGCAATAAAACATAGGTATGAAAGCATGGTCAAAGTGAACTTGCCTGGTAATACTTGATGAAGATAACAACGCTGTCAGAAAATGACTTGGTAGAACTAATCGTCACTCCGTTTAAAATCTATATAGTCAAACATAGCATTCACATAAGCAAACATCCTAGCAAACAATTTTAGCACTCGAAATAAAAATCAAAACAGCAAGGAAAATCGATAATAAAACTCAAACAAAAATCAAAAGAAACTTCAAATAAAACTACAAAGAAAAACTACTAACGAAGATCTATGACTTTGCTACAAACATCTAATATAGTTTTGCCGTAAGTAAAAATTTAACAACAATTAAAATACTAAACTAATAAATTAACAGAAAATAAAATGTAAAATAACTAATTTAACAGAAAGTATTTTTTTCCATAAAATTTTATTTGCAAAAAGAAACAAATAAAAAGCTTTTATAAAACACTAACTATGACCTAAACAAGTTTTCATACAAAACTAAGAAATTTTTTTTAAATAAAAACAAAATTTTCTTTTGTTGACTAACAGAAACAAAACTAAATTTTTCAAGAGTGAAAAAAAAATAATTTGAAACTAATAAAAACAATAAAGAAAAGACTAAACCAAAACTATAACTAAAACAGTACTGTTTTGCTAAAAACCTAATTTAAATTAACCTGAAAATAAAATACTAAATACTACTGGATAAACAAAGGTCCTAGAGACCAGGAGCAAAAAGAATCGGTCGAAAATAATATTCCTAACTCAAAATATCTCAAATCTAGTGATTTGAGAAAATTCATACAAACACAAATTTAAACTGCTCAAATATGAAATACAATTGAACTAACAGAAACTTCATAAAATTTGTGATCCAAGGCAGTTGGAATCACTCAAAAATACCTCGTAGATAATTAACTATGGATTTTACAAGATTGAAACTATTCTGAAAAAAAACAGAACGAAAAAAAAAGTAGGTCGGGATTTACTGTAGCAGTTCCGATGATGGGGTTCTGGTGGAGCTCCGGTGACGTCCTCCGGTGGCCCTCTGGCGTCGGGGAAGGGACGGTAGGGTCGGTGGGTGGCTAGGATGGCCGGAGGTGGTGGGGCGGGGCGGCAATGGCGGCGGTGGTCCGGCGAACTCCGGCGAGGTGGCGCAGCGACGTGGGGTGAGGAGAGGAGAGGAGAGGTGTTGATTTGATGTGCTAGAGGGGGGGTGCTTGGGTATTTATATTGGGGAAGGGAGGGTTTTGCTTGGGGTAGGGGACAAGAAATAGATTAGGATTAGGAAACAAAAGGGAAAAGATCTAGAAACAAATCGGAATAAACGAAACGGGATCAAATCCTACTAGTATTAGGAAAAAGGAAAAGGAGCGGCTCCCTGGCTCCCTTGGTGCGGCGCGTGTGATGGCCTTGTGGCTGGCCGGTGGTTTTGGCGGCTTGGGCCTTTGGCCCAAGGCGCTGCGGTATTTTTTTTTTAAACAAAAAATTTCAGAGAACTAAAAAAAATGACTAAAACTTTTATATAAGCATATAATATACCAAAATTTGCAGAAAAAGATTTTCTACAACATGAACATTATTTTAGCTTCAAATAAAATTCACAAAAATTCTAATAATTCACACAGTGTTACTGGTCCAATAAAATCCAATAAAAATCATTTTTAAAATACCAAAATGACTTCAAATTAATTTCTCTCCAATTTTCTGATGTAGGGAATCATGTTACCCTATTTTCCATATATTTTGTTTTTGGAGAAAAATAATTTGAATAAAACTCAAATAACTCCAAATTGAAAATAAATTCAAAAGAACTTTGAATTTAATTCTTTGAAACTCCCAACTCATATTTCATATAATTTGAAGAAGTCATTTTATCTTCGCTCGTGAAAATCACTGAGTTGCATGAAGTTTATGAATTAGATAATATTTCCAAATGAAATTCAAATATTTTCAACACCCCTTTTTCATTTAAATGGAAGAAGTCATGTTATCCTCTCTCCAGGGTTTTGTGATGAGAAATATTTGAATTCACGGAGATCAGAAAGCAAAAATGAAAGTTTGGGTAAGTCCTTTTATTCCCTCTCATTTAACTTTCAAAAAGTTTCAAATTTCACTCAATCAATCACACAACAATTCAAACAAACAAACAAATCTATCTATTTATTATAACATTCCAAAATTTAGAATTTTGGGATGTTACAAAAGTAAAAACAAATCAAGTAAATAAAGTGATAGAGATTGATATGATGAGAATAGACCCGGGGGGGGGGGCATAGGTTTCAATAGTGGCTTCCCTCAAGAGCATAGATATCTACGGTGGGTGAACAAATTACTGTTGAGCAATTGACAGAATTGAGCATAGTTATGAGTATATCTAGGCAATGATAATGTATATAGGCATCACGTCCAAAACAAGTAGATCGAAACGATTCTGCATCTACTACTATTACTCCACTCATCGACCGCTATCCAGCATGCATCTAGAGTATTAAGTTAAAAACAGAGTAACGCCTTAAGCAAGATGACATGATGTAGAGGGATAAATTCATGCAATATGATAAAAATCCCATCTTATTATCCTCGATGGCAACAATACAATACGTGCCTTGCAACCCTTTCTGTCACTGGGTAAGGACACCGCAAGATTGAACCCAAAGCTAAACACTTCTCCCATTGCAAGAACTACCAATCTAGTTGGCCAAACCAAAAAGGATAATTCGAAGAGACTTGCAAAGGTGGCCAATTAAATGTCTCTGTTTTAGTGATATGAGCATCATATCAGATTCGTATTTCAACACGTAAGCTTTGGGTTGAGGTCTTGAGGAGCAGTGCTAGCACGACACGAAGCACCTACGATGATGGTAGTGAATATAAAGGGGGGAAACCATAAGCTTTACGAGTATAGTGCCCGTGCCATGGTGGATCTGAAGGTGCAAACCGGATAAAGCTACTTCACAACCAATGTTTGCTTTCAACTAGCCACTACGATTTGGTACGGACAAGAAAAGTACAGTAAACAAATTACGATCTATTTTCCGGGTGAGATCAATAACTTAAGCACATATGGAAGAGTACCACCTCTCTTGCGACGCCATGTAGGCCTCTGCTGATACGTTGAGGGTGATGCGGGTGCGATGGTTGTCAGCAGCGGGGAAGAAGACTTTAGACGGCAGACGGCCGGGTCGGGGAATAAATCCTGTTGCTGTGGACGAGGCGGTTGTAGGAGTGGCAACGACAAGGTGGACGACGGCGCCGATGAAGCGAGAGGACGCGATGAAAGGACCCTGGTCCAGCACCATGGATGAGAGACGTCCATCTCTTGAAGTGGACGACAGGGTAGGGGTAGCGGCTCCGGCAAGGTGGAGGATGGTGTGGCAGACAGAGGAGGCTTGCCATAGTGGGGAGGTTGTCGTGGCGCCGACGGTGTATGAATGGGGAAATGGAGGGGAGGGGGATCTCAAACTTTGGGACACGCTTCTCTGAAATGTGGGAAAGTTACGAACTTATCCCCCGTTTAAAATTTCGGACATCACGTCCGTTGGGGATAGGACGGTAATCTCGCA
This sequence comes from Triticum aestivum, assembly GCF_018294505.1. Classification (NCBI taxonomy): domain Eukaryota; kingdom Viridiplantae; phylum Streptophyta; class Magnoliopsida; order Poales; family Poaceae; genus Triticum; species Triticum aestivum. Next base: position 242,570,117 of record NC_057798.1, read on the forward strand.
TCTCCCAAATATTTGCCGGTAACTATTTCGGGCGAGGAGAGGGTGTTTTGCCGCCCATGGTTGGTGCCCATGGTGTATGAACGGGGTTAACAGGTAGGGCGGTTGTGTCACGTCTGAGGGGAGTTACACATCTGCCCCTATTTAAAATATTAGCCTACATTGATTTCGGACGAGGAGAGTTTGTTTTGTCGCCCACCGTGTATGAATGGGGAAATGGAGGGAGAGACACATGTCTTTCAGACGAGCTTGAATCAAATGTGTTTTGCCACCCACGTTTGGCGCCCACCGTGTCTGAATGGGCTCAGAGGCCATCGTGTCACGTCTGATTGAAGTTACTAGTCTACCCATATCGACAGCAGTGTAAATTCGGTCGTAAGGATGTCAAGTGTTAGGGGTAGACAGTAATTTCCATCTCGCAAACACTTGCTTCGGGCAGCCCACAAATTATAGTGGGTGTTTAGCCGCTTCATTCAAAACTTGGGAGAATTAGCATTCATGTTTGCCCTGGGCCCTGGCAACTAAATTCAAATCCAATTTGTATTTGATTACGAATATCCACTGATAATTCTACGTTTTGTTATTTATTTCTTCAAAACCACAACAAAGATTTATTCCACCTTTATATATGATTATGATTTAGAAATGCCATGATCTTCGAATTCAGTAGGTTGGATACACTTTGAGTCAAACAGTTATTTCATACAATACAATACGCTCACATGAAAAATAGTTCACCTTATGTCAATCATACAAGTACTGAGGATTACCTCGCCTAAAAAATTCGTACCATTACAACACATGGACAACATAAGGGGTCTTACAACATAATCCATTCAGAGACCTGACACAACATGCAAGTACAATAATCTAATGACAATTTCAACTGGTATCTAAAGAAGAACCGGGATTACCCTGGGCTTCAGATAGCAGAAATAGCAGAACCTCCTCCGTCTTCAAATGCAACATTCTTACTTCCTCCAATTCTTGGGTTGCTTGCATAATGTATGCCGCTAATTTCATAATTTCCAGCCTCAAGATAAAGATTACCTCATTCATGGCAGACACACCATCTCTTTCTGCCTCTAGTAGAGTCTCACACTACAAAAAAAACACATCCGTGACATTTTGGGCCGAACGAAATTTTTTTCTGTCATACATATGACACTTCTATGATGATAATTGTGACAAAACCCGGTATCATCATAGATATGGTGGGCTCCTACTTCTATGACAAAAAATCATGACAGAAAATGGGCTTTTCATCCTGGGCGGGCCGGAGACGCAGCTGCATGACATTCTTTGGGCCGTCCATGACGAAAAAACCCGTGGTAGAAGCGAGGGGGAGGTAAATTTCGCGGAGTTCCCGGTTACGGTGGGAGGTCGGGGGCCCAGCGATGCGCGTTTCTCTCGTACACATGCGAGGCGTTGGCTCTAACTGAACCCGAGCGAGGCGTTGGGCTCTAACTGAACCCGAGCGATTGCACTGCAGGCTCTGCGTTACTGAACCCGAGCGATTGATCGATGGCTGTTAACTGAGCCCGATCGAGCGATTCCTTCACTACTAGTTCTAACTGAAGCCGATCGATGTTGCCTCTGGGATGAACAGTGAGCGTTGCGTGGGGGGGGGGGTGGATGAACAGTGAGCGGTGGCGTTGCCTCTGGATGAACAGGACCCCGTGGTGTGGAGGGCTGGATGAACAGTATACGGTGGAGGGGTGCCCGTGGAGGGGTGGTTGAACAGGACCCCGTGGTGTGGAGGGCTGGATGAATAGTAGACGGTGGAGGGGTGCCCGTGGAGGGGTGGTTGAACAGGAGCCGGTGGAGTAGCGCGCGGTGGAGGCTGAATGAACAGGAGCCCGTGAAGGCTGGAGGAGGTCGACGGTAGCCCGTGGAGGCTGGAGGAGGTCGACGGTGGAGGTGAACAGTATCCCGTGGAGTCCCGTTTTGCGGTACGCCACACCCCTCCCGATGAACAGGACCCCCGTTTTGACCGTAGCGCTCCAACACAAGTCCGTTTCGTCCGTTTTGCGGTACGCCACACCCCTCCCGATCAACAAGACCCCAGTTTCGACCGTAGGAGGTCCGTTTCGTCCGTTTTGCGGTACGCCACACCCCTCCCGATCAACAGGACCCCCGTTTCGACCGTAGGAGGTCCGTTTCCTCCGTTTTGCGGTACGCCACACCCCTCCGGATCAACATGACCCCATTCCGAACATAGGAGGTCCGTTTCCTCCGTTGTGCGGTACGCCAGGCCTCGTTTCCATCGCTTGTTCCATCCAAGCCGGTTGGCTCCCACGCGTTCTGTTGCCTCCCGATGAACACGACACATTTCATTGCCTCCCGATGAACACGACGCATTCCGTTGCCTCTCGATGAACACGACGCATTTCGTTGCCTCCCCATGAACACAACGACGATGTTGTTTCTCCGTTCCGACCCAGCCATGTACACGAGCCCTGGCCGTACGTATGCGCGAGTAGGCATTCAAGACCCTGCCCGTATGTACGTACGTGGCCGTATTTTCTTTCTTGCACCCTTGCAGCTGTACGTACGTATACATGCTACGTGCGCGCCTCTACTACGACACGTGCGCGCCTCTACAACGACCAGTATATACATACACGTTCACGACCAGAATGACAACGCTACGTACGCTTCGACCAGGTGGGTCCCGACTGTCAGGCACTTCCTTGCCTGCGAAGATGTAGCTGGTGGGTCCTAGCAGTCAGGGGGAGAATCGTTTTTTTATTGCCCGAACGCACTTCCTTGCGTGCGAAGATGTAACTGGTGGGTCCCAGCAGTCAGGGGAAATGTTTTTTTCGCAAAATACGGTGGCCCGTCCGATGGGTCCCTGCTGTCAGGTGGGGGAATAATTATTTTGCGTGTAATAAGGAGGCACTTCCTTGCTGCGGCCGTGGACCCAGCTGTCAGCCTCTCTACGTACAGTCCACGTCCGATGGAAGCCATTCCTTGACCACGTTGACCACACCGCGCCGAGAGCACCAGGGCGGTGGACGATGACGAGGCCTAGGAAGGGGATGACCTGGAGCCGGGGAAGACGCGACAATGGATGCTCACGCATAGAGGAGTACGAGGGTTCACTGGTTCGTTGCGGTGTGAGGCTGCCGTCACCGCAGAATAACAGGGGGTGTGGGTGAGTAGAGGGATGGCCTGGCCAGCGGTGGGAGTAGTAGGGGGCGGTGAGGCCTCCGCCGCATCGCAGACGGCCACGGGAGGCAGGAGCACGAGGCACGACCGGCGCTGGTTTGGGCAGCTGGAGCAAGAAGACCAGAGGTTGAAGAAGCACTACGGCCGTTGGATGGACATCGTACGGTCACTTGAGCTAGAATCGTGCATATTGACTAAGTTGACAAAGCCCTCCGTCCCTGTCAACTTAGTAGGCCCACAAGTCAGCCTACCACTATATTGGGTCCCAGCTAACAGGGGGAGTATTCATTTTTTTTGTGCGTCATAAGGAGGCACTTCCTTGCGTGCGAAGATATAGCTGGTGGGTCCGAGCTGTCAGCGGCAGTAACGTTTTTTTCGCGAAATACAGAGGCCCTTTCGGTGGGTCCCTGATGTCAGGTGGAGGAATCATTATTTTGCGCGTAATAAGGAGGCATTTCTGTAATGCCCCGGATACAACTTTCCATATTCGTAACTCCAACTCTTGCCTTTTCCGGAGATGCGATATGATATTTCCTTCGTGGTTGGGTTTTTGTATTTTGTTTTGCATTTTGTTCTTGGCGTGCATCTCATCTCATAGCATCATGCGCATTGCATTTGCATGTTTTCATAAAAACTCGTAGACGTTCGCAGTTTGCCCTTTCTCTCTTTGCCTCCGTTGTCATTTTGTCAGACCCTTGTCCTCGTTGACCTCTCTTGACCCCTCTCGCGCTTGTCCGAAACTCCCCCGAACCCGACCCGGACAGTCATCACCGTTGGGTTCGGATCATCGCACAACATCTATAAAACATCTCCGTTTTCTTATTTAGACTCCCGAAGCATTTTATTCTCGACAGCCCGATTACGATCGGAGGGGCGAGATAGCCCCTAACCAAATCCCACTACCATATAAACCGATGTAACCTAAAATCTCGGACGGCTATCCCATCCATCCCCTCACTCGCCGTCGCCGCTCATTCCAAATCCTCCTCGGTTTCCTCAGCCACCCAACCAGCCTCCACCTTCCCGATCCACTTCAACCGAGCCAACCCGCAGCGCCACCTACCTCCCTCGATCTGTGCGCCTGCCCAACCGGCGTTGCAGCTCTTCACCTGCTCGATCCAAGGAGAGGAGATCCTGCTCGCCCTCCCGAAGCCCCTGTCTCCTCCCGATCCATGGAAGAGGAGCTTCTTCTGGAGCCCTTCCCGAACGCCTCCTGTGCTTCGTCCCGCGCGCACGAGCCCAACGGGAGAGGAGCTCCTCAACGCCGTGCTCCTCACTGACGCCAGCCGCCCTCCTCAACCACCTTGCGTCGCCGCCGGCTGCAAGCAGCAGCACCACCAGGACCCCATCGCCCCTTCCCTTCTTCTTCTCCCTTCGTTCTTCTCCTTCCTCTAGATTATCTCTCTCAATCCTCTCTCTGTTCTGTTGCCATGGACAGGAGCTCGTCGCCGCGCTGATCTGTCTCCACCGGCGTTCGAAGTTCCCTTGGAGCCCGGATCTGGCACCCCGGCCCCCGGATTCGCTCCTCCTCCGCCCGGTTCCAGCAAGCACCGGCGTCCTGCCGTTCTCCTTCGACGCCGGAGCTCCCGCAAGCCATCTCCGACGCCGGTCCTCATCTGCAGCACCCCAGCCTCGCGCGCCTCCTGCACTTCTCCCGCACGAACCCGACGAGGCCCTCCTCGTGCCTGTACGTGCACGACCGCCACGAACAAAGGATCTCCACGCCATGGCCGACGGCCTCCTGAACCTGCTGATGCTCAAGCCCCGTGCCGCGGCCTCTGCTTCCGCTACAACGAACGCGCTCGCGTTGACTGCGTCCACATCGACCGAGCGGCCTCCCCTGCTCGCGTGGGCTGCGCGCCCCCTGCCGGCCTCATCTCTTCCATCGACCTGGGCTTGGCCCATGGTGAGCCCCCCCTGCAGCGCCTCTTTTGTTTTCTTCTGCTGGCCCAACATGAAGTAGATTCGGCCCAGTGTAGTATTTTTTCAGGTCTGCGATTTTAGCATTATCCAGGGAACTGCAGTTTTACAGAAAAGTCCTTCATGTTCATGCATTAATAACTCATTAACCGTGCATCGGATTAAAATGTTTTAAATATGTAAAATGCTTAGAATTTTGTGTAGAGTAATAATATGCCACTTTCATCCATGTTTAAAATGTTTAAAGTGATGTTTGATTAAATTTGCTCAAATGCCATGTTAAAATGATTTACTTCATAACTAAATAACCGTAGCTCGGTTTTTAATAAACTTTATATGTAAATGGGGGTGGAAAATGCATAGATTAACATGATGCACTTTATTTTGCTGTTTAACAACATTAAAATTGTGTTTAGGGCAGAACAGTACCGAATCTAAAATATGCACATGGGGATTTTCCGGAATTGTTGTTTGTTGTTCCGGCCACATTTAAACTTGCCTAGATAGGTAGTTTTATTATGCTTCACCTCTTGCCATGTTTAAACAACATTCAACATTGCTTGGTAGCTTAAACGAGATTAAACTAAATATGTCAATGTGGTGTTTTGTCAATATGCAACTCGTTGCATATTGAGCTCCACTTAACTTGTGGTATTGTTTGTCGCACTTTGCCATGCCATGCCTTATTAAATCGGACATGCATCATACCTGATTGTGCATCATGCCATGATTATGCTTGTGTGTTTACCATGTTGTTTGTTTGTTTCCGGTGTTGCTTCTTAGTTTCGGTAATGTTGCGATTATGAGGATTCGTTCGACTACTCCCGTTCGTATTCTTCATGGACTCGTTCTTCTTCCTAGCGGGATTTCAGGCAAGATGACCGATACCCTGGATCTCACTACTATCATTGCTATGCTAGTTGTTTCGTTCTATCGCTATGCTGCGCTTCCTATCACTTGCTCCTTAAGCCTCCCAAATTGCCATGAACCTCTAACCTTTGACACCCTTCCTAGCAAACCGTTGTTTGGCTATGTTACCGCTTTGCTCAGCCCCTCTTATAGCGTTGTTAGTTGCATGTGAAGTTGAAGATTGCTCCATGGTGGACAGGGTTATGTTGGGATATCACAATATCTCTTATATTATTAATGCATCTATATATTTGGTAAAGGGTGGAAGGCTTGGCCTTATTCCTGGTGTTTTGTTCCACTCTTGCCGCCCTAGTTTTCTGTCATACCGGTGTTATGTTCCCGGATTTTGCGTTCCTAACGCGGTCGGGTGATTTATGGGACCCCCTTGTGTTGGGGAACGTAGTAATTTCAAAAAAAATCCTACGCACACGCAAGATCATGGTGATGGCATAGCAACGAGAGGGGAGAGTGTCTGTCCATGTACCCTCGTAGACCGTAAGCGGAAGCGTTTAGCACAACGCGGTTGATGTAGTCGTACGTCTTTACGATCCGACCAATCCAAGCACCGAACGTACGGGGCCTCCGAGTTCAGCACACGTTCAGCTCGATGACGATCTCCGGCCTCCGATCCAACGAAGCTCCGGAGATGAGTTCAGTCAGCACGACGGCGTGGTGACGATGATGATGTTCTACCGGCGCAGGGCTTCGCCTAAACTCCGCGACGATATGACCGAGGTGGAATATGGTGGAGGGGGGCACCGCACACGGCTAAGGAACGATCCGTAGATCAACTTGTGTGTCTATGGGGTGCCCCCCCGCCCCCGTATATAAAGGATCAAGGGGGGAAGGCCGTCCGGCCCCTTGGGCGCGCCAAGGGAGGAGGAATCCTCCTCCTAGTAGGAGTAGGACTCCTCCTTTCCTACTCCTACTAGGAGGGGGAAGGAAGGGGGAGAGGGGGAAGGAAAGGGGGGGCGCCGCCCCCCCTCCTAGTCCAATTCGGTCCAGAGGGGGGAGGGGGCGCGCGGCCCATGTTGGCCACCCCTCTCTCCTTTCCCCTAAGGCCCATAAGGCCCAATACTCTCCCGGGGGTTTCCGGTAACCCCCCCCCCCCCCGGCACTCCGGTTTTCTCCGAAATCACCCGGAACACTTCCGGTGTCTGAATATAGTCGTCCAATATATCAATCTTTATGTCTTGACCATTTCGAGACTCCTCGTTATGTCCGTGATCACATCCGGGACTCTGAACAAACTTCGGTACATCAAAACTTATAAACTCATAATAACACTGTCATCGTAATGTTAAGCGTGCGGACCCTACGGGTTCGAGAACTATGTAGACATGACCTAGAACTATTCTCGGTCAATAACCAATAGCGGAACCTGGATGCCCATATTGGTTCCTACATATTCTACGAAGATCTTTATCGGTCAAACCGCATAACAACATACGTTGTTCCCTTTGTCATCGGTATGTTACTTGCCCGAGATTCGATCGTCGGTATCCAATACCTAGTTCAATCTCGTTACCGGCAAGTCTCTTTACTCGTTATGTAATGCACCATTCCGTAACTAACTCATTTGGTCACATTGCTTGCAAGGCTTATAATGATGTGCATTACCGAGAGGGCCCGGAGATACCTCTCCGACGATCGGAGTGACAAAACCTAATCTCGAAATACGCCAACTCAACATGTACCTTCGGAGACACCTGTAGTACTCCTTTATAATCACCCAGTTACGTTGTGACGTTTGGTAGTACCCAAAGTGTTCCTCTGGTAAACGGGAGTTGCATAATTCTCATAGTTACAGGAACATGTATAAGTCATGAAGAAAGCAATAGCAATATACTAAACGATCAAATGCTAGGCTAACGGAATGGGTCATGTCAATCACATCATTCTCCTAATGATGTGATCCCGTTAATCAAATGACAACTCTTTTGTCCATGGCTAGGAAACATAACCATCTTTGATAAACGAGCTAGTCAAGTAGAGGCATACTAGTGACACTATGTTTGTCTATGTATTAACACATGTATCATGTTTCCGGTTAATACAATTCTAGCATGAATAATAAAAATTTATCATGAAATAAGGAAATAAATAATAACTTTATTATTGCCTCTAGGGCATATTTCCTTCAGTCTCCCACTTGCACTAGAGTCAATAATCTAGTTCACATCGCTATGTGATTTAACACCAATATCCATATCTGTATATGATTAACACCCATAGTTCACATCGTCATGTGACCAACACCCAAAGGGATTACTAGAGTCAATAATCTAGTTCACATCGCTTATGTGATTAACACCCAAAGAGTACTAAGGTGTGATCATGTTTTGCTCGTGAGAGAAGCTTAGTCAACGGGTCTGTCACATTCAGAGCCTTATGTATTTTGCAAATATTCTATGTTTACAATGCTCTGCACGGAGCTACTCTAGCTAATTGCTCCCACTTTCAATATGTATCCAGATTGATATTTTAGAGTCATCTGGATCAGTGCCAAAACTTGTATCGACGTAACCCTTTACGACGAACCTTTTATCACCTCCATAATCGAGAAACATCTCCTTAGTCCTTACTAAGGATATTTTTGACCGCTGTCCAGTGATCTACTATTAGATCAAAATTGTATTCCTTTGCCAAACTCAGAGCAAGGTATACAATATGTCTGGTTCACAGCATAGCATACTTTATAGAACCTATGACTGAGGCATAGGGAATGACTTTTCATTCTCTTTCTATTTTCTGCCATGGTCGGGTCTTGAGTCTTACTCAACTTCACACCTTGCAACACAGGCAAGAACTCCTTCTTTGACTGTTCCATTTTGAACTATTTCAAAAAATTATCAAGGTATTCATTGAAAAATCTTATCAAGCATCTTGATCTATCTATATAGATCTTGATGCTCAATGTGTAAGCAGCTTCACCAAGGTCTTTCATTGAAAAACTTTTATTCAAGTATCCCTTTGTGCTATCCAGAAATTCTATATCATTTCCAAATAATAATATGTCATCTACATATAAAATAAGAAATGCTACAGAGCTCCCACTCACTTTCTTGTAAATACAGGCTTCTCCAAAAGTCTGTATAAAACCATATGCTTTGATCACACTATCAAAATGTTTATTCCAACTCCGAGATGCTTGCACCAGTCCATAAATGGATCGCTGGAGCTTGCATACTTTGTTAGCACCTTTTGGATCAACAAAACCTTCTGGCTGCATCATATACAACTCTTCTTCCAGAAATCCATTCAAGAATGTAGTTTTGACATCCATTTGCCAAATTTCATAATCATGAAATGCAGCAATAGCTAACATGATTCGGACAGACTTAAGCATCGCTACGGGTGAGAAAGTCTCATCGTAGTCAACCCCTTGAACTTGTCGAAAACCTTTCGCAACAAGTCGAGCTTTATAGATAGTTACATTACCATCAGCGTCGGTCTTCTTCTTAAAGATCCATTTATTCTCAATGGCTTGCCGATCATCAGGCAAGTCAACCAAAGTCCATACTTTGTTTTCATACATGGATCCCATCTCAAATTTCATGGCCTCTAGCCATTTTGCGGAATCTGGGCTCATCATCGCCTCCTCATAGTTCGTAGGTTTATCATGGTCTAGTAACATGACTTTCAGAACAGGATTACCGTACCACTCTGGTGCGGACCGTACTCTGGAAGACCTACGAGGTTCTGTAGTAACTTGATCTGAAGTTTCATGATCATCATCATTAGCTTCCTCACTAATTGGTGTAGTTGTCACAGGAACCGGTTCTCGTGATGAACTACTTTCCAATAAGGGAGTAGATACAATTATCTCATCAAGTTCTACTTTCCTCCCACTCACTTCTTTCGAGAGAAACTCCTTCTCTAGAAAGGATCCATTCTTAGCAACGAATGTCTTGCCTTCGGATCTGTGATAGAAGGTGTACCCAACAGTCTCTTTTGGGTATCCTATGAAGACACATTTCTCGATTTAGGTTCGAGCTTATCTGGTTGAAGTTTCTTCACATAAGCATCGCAGCCCCAAACTTTAAGAAACGACAACTTTGGTTTCTTGCCAAACCACAGTTCATAAGGCGTCGTCTCAACAGATTTTGATGGTGCCCTATTTAACGTGAATGTGGCCGTCTCTAAAGCATAACCCCAAAACGATAGCGATAAATCAGTAAGAGACATCATAGATCGCACCATATCAAGTAAAGTATGATTACGACGTTCGGACACACCATTTCGTTGTGGTGTTCCAGGTGGCGTGAGTTGCGAAACTATTCCACATTGTTTCAAGTATAGGCCAAACTCGTAACTCAAATATTCACCTCCACGATCAGATCGTAGAAACTTTATTTTCTTGTTACGATGATTTTCCACTTCACTCTGAAATTCTTTGAACTTTTCAAATGTTTCAGACTTGTGTTTCATCAAGTAGATATACCCATATCTGCTGAAATCATCTGTGAAGGTGAGAAAATAACGATACCCGCTGCGAGCCTCAACATTCATTGGACCACAAACATCAGTATGTATGATTTCCAACAAATCAGTTGCTCGCTCCATAGTTCCGGAGAACGGCGTTTTAGTCATCTTGCCCATGAGGCACGGTTCGCAAGTACCAAGTGATTCATAATCAAGTGATTCCAAAAGCCCATCAGTATGGAGTTTCTTCATGCGCTTTACACCGATATGACCCAAACGGCAGTGCCATAAATAAGTTGCACTATCGTTATCAACTCTGCATCTTTTGGTTTCAACACTATAAATATGTGTATCACTACTATCGAGATTCAATAAAAATAGACCACTCTTCTAGGGTGCATGACCATAAAGATATTACTCATATAAGTAGAACAACCATTATTCTCTGATTTAAATGAATAACCGTCTCGCATCAAACAAGATCCAGATATAATGTTCATGCTCAACGCTGGCACCAAATAACAATTATTCAGGTCTAAAACTAATCCGAAGGTAGATGTAGAGGTAGCGTGCCGACCACGATCACATCGACTTTGGAACCGTTTCCCACGCGCATCGTCACCTCGTCCTTGGCCAGTGCTCGCTTATTCCATAGTCCCTGTTTCGAGTTGCAATATTAGCAACAGAACCAGTATCAAATACCCAGGTGCTACTACGAGCTCTAGTTAGGTACACATCAATAACATGTATATCACATATACCTTTGTTTACTTTGCCATCCTTCTTATCCGCCAAATACTTGGGGCAGTTCCGCTTCCAGTGACCAGTCTGCTTGCAGTAGAAGCATTCAGTTTCAGGCTTAGGTCCAGACTGGGTTTCTTCTCTTGAGCAGCAACTTGCTTGCTGTTCTTCTTGAAGTTCCCCTTCTTCTTCCCTTTGCCCTTTTTCTTGAAACTAGTGGTCTTGTTGACCATCAACACTTGATGCTCCTTCTTGATTTCTACCTCTGCAGCTTTTAGCATTGCGAAGAGCTCGGGAATAGTCTTGTTCATCCCTTGCATATTATAGTTCATCACAAAGCTCTTGTAGCTTGGTGGCAGTGATTGGAGAATTCTGTCAATGATGCTATCATCCGGAAGATTAACTCCCAGTTGAATCAAGTGATTATTATACCCAGACATTTTGAGTATATGCTCACTGACAGAACTATTTTCCTCCATCTGGCAGCTGTAGAACTTATTGGAGACTTCATATCTCTCAATCCGGGCATTTGCTTGAAATATTAACTTCAACTCCTGGAACATCTCATATGCTCCATGACGTTCAAAACGTCGTTGAAGGCCCGGTTCTAAGCCGTAAAGCATGGCTCACTGAACTATAGAGTAGTCATCAGCTTTGCTCTGCCGGACGTTCTTAACGTCGTCAGTTGCATCAGCAGCAGGCCTGGCACCCAGCGGTGCTTCTAGGACGTAACTTTTCTGTGCAGCAATGAGGATAATCCTCAGGTTACGGACCCAGTCCGTGTAATTGCTACCATCATCTTTCAACTTTGCTTTCTCAAGGAACGCATTAAAATTCAACGGAACAACAATACGAGCCATCTATCTACAAACAAACATAGACAAGCAAAATACTATCAGGTACTAAGTTCATGATAAATTTAAGTTCAATTAATCATATTACTTAGGAACTCCCACTTAGACAGACATCTCTCTAGTCATCTAAGTGATTACGTGATCCAAATCAACTAAACCATAACCGATCATCACGTGAGATGGAGTAGTTTTCAATGGTGAACATCACTATGTTGATCATATCTACTATATGATTCACGCTTGACCTTTCGGTCTCCGTGTTCCGAGGCCATATCTGCATATGCTAGGCTCGTCATGTTTAACCTGAGTATTCCACGTGTGCAAAACTGGCTTGCACCTGTTGTAGATGGACGTAGAGCTTATCACACCCGATCATCACGTGGTGTCTGGGCACGGCGAACTTTGGTAACAGTGCATACTCAGGGAGCACACTTCTTGATAATTTTTAGTGAGAGATCATCTTAAAATGCTACCGTCAATCAAAGCAAGATAAGATGCATAAAGGATAAACATCACATGCAATCAATATAAGTGATATGATATGGCCATCATCATCTTGTGCTTGTGATCTCCATCTCCGAAGCACCATCGAGATCACCATCGTCACCGGCGCGACACCTTGATCTCCATCGTAGCATTGTTGTCGTTAAGCCATCTATTGCTTCTACGACTATCGCTACTGCTTAGTGATAAAGTAAAGCAATTACAGGGCATTTGCATTTCATACAATAAAGCGACAACCATATGGCTCCTGCCAGTTGCCGATAACTTCGGTTACAAAACATGATCATCTCATACAATAAAATATAGCATCACGTCTTGGCCATATCACATCACAACATGCCCTGCAAAAACAAGTTAGACGTCCTCTACTTTGTTGTTGCAAGTTTTACGTGGCTGCTACGGGCTTAAGCAAGAACCAATGTCACCTACGCATCAAAACCACAACGATAGTTTGTCAAGATGATGTTGTTTTAACCTTCGCAAGGACTGGGCGTAGCCACACTCGGTTCAACTGAAGTTGGAGAAACTGACACCCACTAGTCACCTGTGTGCAAAGCACGGCGGTAAAACCAGTCTCGCATAAGCGTACGCGTAATGTCGGTCCGGGCCGCTTCATCCAACAATACCGCCAAACCAAAGTATGACATGCTGGTAAGCAGTATGACTTATATCGCCCACAACTCACTTGTGTTCTACTCGTGCATATAACATCAAACCATAAAACCTAGGCTCTGATACCACTATTGGGGAACGTAGTAATTTCAAAAAAATTCCTACGCACACGCAAGATCATGGTGATGGCATAGCAACGAGAGGGGAGAGTGTCTGTCCACGTACCCTCGTAGACCGTAAGCGGAAGCGTTTAGCACAACGCAGTTGATGTAGTCGTACGTCTTTACGATCCGACCGATCCAAGCACCAGACGTACGGGGCCTCCGAGTTCAGCACACGTTCAGCTTGATGACGATCTCCGGCCTCCGATCCAGCGAAGCTCCGGAGATGAGTTCCGTCAGCACGACGGCGTGGTGATGATGATGATGTTCTACCGGCGCAGGGCTTCGCCTAAACTCCGCGATGATATGACCGAGGTGGAATATGGTGGAGGGGGGCACCGCACACGGCTAAGGAACGATCCGTAGATCAACTTGTGTGTCTATGGGGTGCCCCCCCGCCCCCGTATATAAAGGAGCAAGGGGGGGAGGCCGGCCGGCCCCTTGGGCGCGCCAAAGGAGGAGGAATCCTCCTCCTAGTAGGAGTAGGACTCCTCCTTTCCTACTCCTACTAGGAGGGGGAAGGAAGGGGGAGAGGGGGAAGGAAAGGGGGGGCGCTGATGGAGTCACGTACCTAGGGTAGGGTCACAGACCTGATCTAAGTACCCTGCCCAAGGACACCCTTAGAAGAGGTCACCTTCCAGTCGACCTACGAGAGACTCACTCGACTGACTTGAAGGACTCGACCACGAAGACTCACTCGACCACCAGAAGGTCAAGAGGCACTCTGCACTGCAACGACCTGTAATTAAGTAGACTTTATGATAGTAAAGACACTTTATGTGGGGCGTTACCTGTAACGCCCCGGACTTAATACACCTTAACCCCTTCATTACGTGGGCTGGCTGGGGTCCTGGCGCACTCTATATAAGCCACCCCCTCCACAGGCAGAAGGGTTCGGCATCTTGTAATCCATATACACATAATCCACTCGACCGCCTCCGGGCTCCGAGACGTAGGGCTTTTACTTCCTCCGAGAAGGGCCTGAACTCGTACATCTCTTGTGTTTACAACCTCTCCATAGCTAGGACCTTGCCTCTCCATACCTACCCCCCACTCTACTGTCAGACTTAGAACCACGACAGTTGGCGCCCACCGTGGGGCAGGTGTTTTAGCGATTTTGTGGAGAAGTTGCGATTCTCCCGAGTACTTCCATCATGGTGGCTGCTGGAGTTTTGGTTGAGGGTCGAGAGATCCGTCTTGGTGCTCTCACCTTCGTCGCCGACGACTCCGCCTGGCTCCAGGAGGCTCCACTCGACGTCGATGCGCTCCCCGTCCGCGGTGCGACGCATTTTCGCGCATGTGTCCGCGGCGTTCTGCTGCGGCAACCGTCGACCCCGTATCGGTCGACTCCCCCATCGGCCACCCTCCCGGTCTCCCGCCAGCGCAAGCGCTCGGGCCGGTCGAGGCTTCAGCGGTGGGTGAGGCACGCGGTGGCTCGCCAGACGGCCACCACCCAAGTTGCGGCAATCGAGCCCGACGAATCTCTCTACGGCCTGTTCGATCTGTCGACTGGCTCCGTAGAGACTGCATCCGAGTGCGATAGCAGTGATCCAGCGGCGGAAATCCTGATGGTCGACGGGCCCCGCAGTCCCCCTGGCTTCGCCCGTGATGGTGGGGCAGGCGACGGAGGCGACCCCGCACGAGACCACGAAGAGTACCAGCCCGAGCCACTCGACTCTCTGCAAAGAGAGGAACTTCGCCGCAGGAACGTGGATGTCCTGCGTACTCCCATCGCAGGAGAAACCCCCGAGGCTCGCGCCTTGGAGGAGGCACGTTTAGCCAATTTGGCCGAACGCACTCGACTGGAGAATCTTCAGCGAGCACTCGACGAGCGCGCGCGGCAACGAGTTCCCGACACCAGTCGACGTCAACTCTTCCCGCCGACTCAGGTATATCGAACCCCAGTCCAGAATTTAGCAGCTGCGACCCGTATTGCAGAGTCCATCCAGCCCTCTCAGTCGGAAGCTGGCAGAGGCTTGATGCAGATCAGGGATCTGCTCCGGGCAGCAGGCGATCAGAATTCGGCCGTGTCGCAGTCGCGCAACAGAATTCACAGTCGATCCGTCGCTGCGAATACGGTTCAGTCGGCTCACAGCCCCAGATCGCCTCCGCGGCGTGAAGGGCGCGAGAATCGGCGAGACCAATATGGAGACCGACACGACCGAGATGATAGGCGTCGAGTGCCCAATTCCCCTCCGAGGGGTGGGTCTTACGCTCCTCGGCAGCAAGATGACAGACGTCAGCTCAGTGCGGGGCGAAGAGTTCCAGTCGACCCCAGAGAACCAGGCTTCGACGCGCGATCCATTATCGTGCAAGGCTTGGTCGACCGGAACAGAGCCCATCGAGGTGGACTCGACAGAGATGCGCCCACAAGCAGTCGAGTGCATGTTTCTGGTCCTGAATGTTTCAGCAGAGCTATCAGAGCCGCAGTGATCCCTCCCAATTTCAGGTTGGCAACAGGAGTCAGCAAGTTCACTGGTGAGTCTAAGCCTGAAACTTGGCTTGAGGACTACCGAGTGGCGGTTCAGATTGGTGGTGGGAACGACGAGGTGGCCATGAAGCATTTGCCCCTCATGCTGGAAGGTTCTGCCAGGGCATGGTTGACTCAATTACCTCCTAGCAGCATTTACACTTGGGAAGATCTGTCCCGAGTGTTCATCAGAACGTTTGAAGGAACTTGCAAGCGACCGGCTGGATTGACGGAGCTGCAAGTCTGCGTGCAGAAGACCAATGAGACTCTCAGGGAGTATATTCAGAGATGGATCACTTTGCACCATACTGTGGAGAATGTGTCTGATCATCAGGCAGTCTGCGCCTTTAAGGATGGTGTCAAGAACAGAGAATTGAGTTTGAAATTTGGTCGAACCGGTGACATGACCTTGAGTCGGATGATGGAGATTGCTACCAAGTACGCCAACGGCGAAGAAGAAGACCGACTCCGAAGCGGCAAGCACAAGCCGAGTCAGTCGGAAAAGGGAAACACCAGTCGGAAACAGAAGCGGAAGGCTGAACCGGCAGCTCCTGGAGAGGCTCTGGCCGTGACTCAGGGAAAGTTTAAAGGGAAACCAAAAGGATCCTGGAACCCTAAGAAGGTAAAGGATAAAGAAGGGAACGACGTGATGGATATGCCGTGTCACATCCACACGAAGAAAGACGAAGAGGGGAATATCATCTACCCGAAGCATACCACTCGCCAATGTCGACTCCTGATCCAGCAGTTTCAGGGAAAACAGTCTAAAGACAAGGAGAAGGAGTCGGACAAGGCCGAAGACAAGGAGGACAGTGAGGAAGGATATCCGCATATCAACTCCACTCTGATGATCTTTGCAGATGTGGAAAGCAAGAGTCGATTGAAAGTTATTAACCGTGAGGTGAACATGGTTGCCCCAGCAAAAGCAAATTATCTGAGATGGTCCCAAACACCCATCACATTCGACCAATCTGATCACCCGACTCATATTGCCACCCCTGGGAGGCAAGCTTTGGTGGTCGATCCAGTTGTCGAAGGCACTCGACTGACAAAAGTGCTGATGGACGGTGGTAGTGGGCTGAATTTGTTGTATGCAGACACACTGAAAGGAATGGGCATTCCGATGTCCCGACTGAGCACCAGTAACATGAGCTTTCATGGAGTTATACCAGGGAAGAAAGCCGAGTCACTCGGCCAAATAGCTCTGGACGTGGTGTTTGGTGATTCGAAACATTTTCGCAAAGAGAAGTTGACGTTTGAGGTCGTGGATTTTCAGAGTGCATATCATGCCATTTTGGGGAGACCAGCTTATGCACGGTTCATGGCTCGACCATGTTACGTGTACCTCAAATTGAAGATGCCCGGCCCCAAAGGAGTGATCACTGTCACCGGTGATCGGAAAAAGGCAGAAGAGTGCTTTCAGAAGGGCTCAAAGATTGCTGATTCCCAGGTGACAGCGGTCGAGTTCGAAGAATACAAGCAAAACGCAGATCCGAGTGACTTGCTGCGATCCAAGAAACCCGCCACAGAATCTGCATTTCAGTCGTCCGGTGAGACGAAGCCTGTTCACATTCACCCGACCGACCCCGATGCAGCTCCGACCCACATCTCCACAACACTCGACCCGAAATAGGAAGAAGCGCTCATCCAGTTCCTCCGTGAGAACTGGGACATTTTTGCATGGAAGCCCGCTGACATGCCAGGTGTTCCCAGGGGACTGGCTGAGCATCGCCTAAGAGTCGACTCATCTGCAAAACCAGTCAAAGAGCATCTTCGGCGGTCCGCCGTCCAGAAGAGAAAAGCCATTGGTGAGGAAGTGGCTCGACTGTTGGCGGCAGGATTTATCCGAGAGATATACCACTCCGAGTGGCTCGCTAATGTCGTCATGGTTCCTAAGAAGGACAAATCGCTCCGAATGTGCATTGATTTCAAGCACATCAACCGGGCCTGCCCGAAAGATCATTTTCCTCTCCCTCGCATAGATCAAATTGTTGACTCGACCGCGGGATGCGAGAGACTGTCTTTTCTAGACGCCTACTCCGGGTACCACCAGATCCGTCTGTACGGACCCGACGAGGTAAAAACAGCTTTCATCACTCCATTCGGGTGCTTCTGCTATATCACCATGCCATTCGGCCTCAAGAATGCCGGAGCCACATTTATGCGAATGATTCAGAAGTGTCTACTCACTCAAATCAGTCGGAATGTGGAAGCGTATATGGATGATATCGTCGTCAAGTCACGAAAAGGTTCCGACCTGCTCGCTGACCTCGCCGAAACATTTGCCAACCTCAGAAGGTATGATATCAAGCTCAATCCATCAAAGTGCACATTCGGAGTTCCTGGTGGCAAGTTACTCGGTTTTCTCGTTTCCGAGCGAGGGATCGACGCTAATCCAGAGAAGATCGGCACTATTCTCCGAATGAAACGCCCTGTGCGAGTGCACGATGTCCAGAAGCTTACTGGATGCTTGGCCGCATTAAGTCGATTCATCTCACGACTCGGTGAAAAGGCATTGCCTCTTTACCGACTGATGAAGAAGGCAGACAAGTTCGAGTGGACTCCAGAAGCTGATGCAGCGTTTGCCGAGCTAAAAGCTCTGCTCTCCACCCAGCCGGTGCTTGCTGCTCCAATCAGCAAAGAGCCTCTGTTGCTTTATATCGCAGCCACAGGACAAGTCGTCAGTACTGTGCTTACGGTCGAGCGGGAAGAAGAAGGAAAAGCTCTCAAAGTTCAGCGCCCAGTGTATTATTTGTCTGAAGTCTTGACTCCATCCAAGCAGAGATATCCTCATTATCAGAAGCTTGTGTATGGAATATACATGACCACAAAGAAGGTTGCTCATTATTTCTCTGATCATTCCATCACAGTCGTCAGCGACGCTCCACTATCAGAGATTTTGCACAACAGAGATGCAACTGGTCGAGTGGCTAAATGGGCGATTGAACTTCTTCCCCTTGATATCAAGTTTGAGGCAAAGAAAGCCATTAAGTCCCAGGCAATAGCAGATTTCCTCGCCGAGTGGATTGAACAGCAGCAGCCGACTGAAGTTCACTCGGAGCATTGGACCATGTTCTTTGATGGCTCTAAGATGTTGAATGGTTCCGGTGCTGGGGTTGTCCTGGTTTCCCCCAGAGGAGATAAGCTCAGATATGTGCTCCAGATTCACTTTGATTCCTCCAACAATGAGGCAGAGTATGAGGCCCTCTTATACGGATTGCGCATGGCCATTTCACTCGGCGTCCGTCGCCTGATGGTCTATGGCGACTCAGATTTAGTGGTCAACCAAGTGATGAAGGAGTGGGACGTGAGAAGCCCAGCCATGACTGGATACTGCAGTGCAGTGAGGAAGCTGGAAAAGAAGTTCGAGGGGTTGGAGCTCCATCATATACCCCGACTGAAAAATCAAGCAGCTGATGATCTAGCAAAGATAGGTTCCAAGAGAGAAGCCATTCCGAGTGGTGTGTTCTTGGAGCATATACACACTCCGTCAGTCAAAGAAGATCCTTTCACCGAAGAAGCTCCACAGCCCAAGAGTGCCACAGATCCGACTGAGGTTGAAGTCCCAGCAGTGGTCGACTTGGTCATGGAGGTCTTGGTGGTCATTCCCGACTGGACAGTTCCATATATCGCGTATATCCTGAGAAAAGAGCTCCCGGAGGATGAGGAAGAGGCTCGACAGATCGTCCGTCGATCTAAAGCTTTTACCGTAATCAAAGGGCAGTTATACAGAGAAAGCGCGACTGGAGTTGGTCAGAAGTGCATAACACCAGAAGAAGGTCGAATCATCCTTAATGATATCCACTCGGGGACCTGTGGTCATCATGCGTCCTCTCGGACCATCGTGGCCAAAGCATACCGAGCCGGATTTTACTGGCCAAAGGTGAATGAGATGGCAAAGGAAATAGTGGATAAGTGCGAAGGATGTCAGTTCTACTCGAATATGTCACACAAGCCTGCATCAGCTCTGAAGACCATTCCACTCGTCTGGCCTTTCGCAGTATGGGGGTTGCACATGGTCGGTCCTTTGAGAACAGGTCGAAGTGGCTTCACGCATGTACTGGTGGCAGTCGACAAGTTCACCAAGTGGATTGAGGCTAAACCAATCAAGAACCTTGACGCCGGTGCTGCTGTTAGCTTCATCAGGGAACTGATATTCAGATATGGAGTCCCGCACAGCATCATTACGGATAATGGGTCGAACTTCGACTCGGAGGAATTCGCGGATTTCTGCAACTCTCAAGGAACATGAGTCGACTACGCTTCAGTCGCCCATCCGCAGTCGAATGGACAAGCAGAGCGAGCCAATGGCCTGATTCTCAAGGGATTGAAACCCCGACTGATGCGTGATCTCAAGCATGCAGCTGGAGCTTGGGTCGACGAACTTCCCTCGGTGCTTTGGGGACTGCGGACCACACCTAATCGGTCGACCGGAAGAACTCCATTCTTCTTGGTCTACGGAGCTGAAGCAGTCTTGCCGAGTGATCTGCTCCACAATGCTCCTCGAGTTGAAATCTACAACGAAGCAGAAGCTGAACAAGCGCGGCAGGACGCAGTCGACCTTTTAGAGGAAGAAAGGGAGATGGCTCTGATCCGGTCGACCATCTACCAACAAGATTTGCGTCGTTTCCACGCCAGAAATGTGAGGGGTCGAGCCTTCCAGGAAGGAGATTTAGTTCTCCGAGTGGATCAGAAGAAACAACACAAGCTTGCTCCTTCTTGGGAAGGACCCTTCATCGTCACCAAAGTTCTCCACAATGGGGCGTACCGTCTTTACAACGTCGAACATAATATCGACGAGCCCCGAGCTTGGAACGCGGAACTACTCCGCCCATTTTACACTTAAGTTTAATCACTCGGATGAGTTGCAATAAAGTACTTCTGTAGTTCATGGACCTCAAAATAATAGTGTCATAGTTCCTCCATAATTTTTGTCACTTTTTATTTTGTCCAATAAAATTTCCCCCCAGTGGGTGACTTAGCCGCGAATCCGTTTCGCCTAAGTTTGTAAAAATCCTACCGAGTGGTGAGCCGGACTCCCACTCGGAGGCTTAGCTGCGAATCCATTTCGCCTAAGATTAAATGAAAATCCTACTGAGTGGTAAGCCAGACTCCCACTCGGAGGCTTAGCTGCGAATCCGTTTCGCCTAAGATTAAAAGAAAATCCTACCGAGTGGTAAGCCAGACTTCCACTCGGAGGCTTAGCTGCAGTCCAAGTACTCGCCTAAGTTATAAAAATCCTACCGAGTGGTAAGCCAGACTTCCACTCGGAGGCTTAGCTGCAGTCCAAGTACTCGCCTAAGTTATAAAAACCCTACCGAGTGGTAAGCCAGACTTCCACCCGGAGGCTTAGCTGCAGTCCAAGTACTCGCCTAAGTTATAAAAATCCTACCGAGTGGTAAGCCAGACTTCCACTCGGAGGCTTAGCTGCAGTCCAAGTACTCGCCTAAGTTATAAAAATCCTACCGAGTGGTAAGCCAGACTTCCACTCGGAGGCTTAGCTGCAGTCCAAGTACTCGCCTAAGTTTTCAAAATCCTACCGAGTGAAGAGCAAACCTCTCACTCGGGGGCTTAGCTGCAGCCCAGTGCTCGCCTAAGTTTTCAAAATCCTACCGAGTGACGAGCAAACCTCTCACTCGGGGGCTTAGCTGCAGCCCAGTGCTCGCCTAAGATATAAAAATCCTACCGAGTGAAGAGCAAACCTCTCACTCGGAGGCTTAGCTGCAGCCCAGTGCTCGCCTAAGTTATCAAAATCCTACCGAGTGAAGAGCAAACCTCTCACTCGGGGGCTTAGCTGCAGCCCAGTGCTCGCCTAAGTTTTCAAAATCCTACCGAGTGACGAGCAAACCTCTCACTCAGGGGCTTAGCTGCAGCCCAGTGCTCGCCTAAGATATAAAAATCCTACCGAGTGAAGAGCAAACCTCTCACTCGGAGGCTTAGCTGCAGCCCAGTGCTCGCCTAAGTTATCAAAATCCTGCCGAGTGAAGAACAAACTTCTCACTCGGGGGCTTAGCTGCAACCCAGTGCTCGCCTAAGATATAGAAATCCTACAGAGTGAAGAGCAAACCTCTCACTCGGGAGGCTTAGCTGCAGCCTATCGCTCACCTAAGTGGACTAAGGAATAAGTTGATTGCAGTAAGCGCCCTGCTTTGAACCTGCAAAAGACATTTCGAGCCAAAAGCAATCATATTCAAACACCAAATTCAAGTTCGGATCGATACCTAAAGGAACCGAAAGTGCTCAGGCGCTAAGCCCGTTAAGGTTTATCGGTTACAACTCCACTCGGCATACCGAGGCAAATTTAAAGCGTCGAGCTTAGAAGAAGTTTTTTACCCCTCCTGTGGAGGGCTGGAAGGCGCAAAAAACTCATCAAGATCAATTCCATCTGCGATCCGAGTGGCAGCCGCAAGGAAAGTTTCCATAAAGGACCTGAAGTCGTGTTTCTTGGTGTTGGCCACCCGGAGGGCCGCCAGCTTGTCTTCTCGTGCATCTTTGCAGTGGACTCGGGCCAGACACAGAGCAACATCTGCACCGCACCGAGCCGAGGACTTTTTCCACTCCTGCACTCGACCAGGGATCGTGTTCAAGCGAGACATCAGCGACTCGAGGTCGTTCTGAAGTGTCTCCCCGGGCCAGAGCGTCGAGTCGATGCGAGATGTGGCGACCTTCAGCCTTGCAAGATAGTCCACGACAGCTGCAACACGGGACTCCAATCGGAAAACATTCATGGCAACTTCGTCGTTCATTGGAGAATTGACGGGGTCAAGGTTTGGTTCCAGCCAGCTAGTTTCTTCTTCAAAGTTTTGACAAAATTCTGCAAGGACGATCACCGAGTCAAGGCAATGGTCGAATGGAAAAACCACGGTTGGAAATGATCGCCGAGCATAGAGATTTACCTTCAAGCATAAGAAACAGCTTCTTGGCAAGACCATTCAGGAAGACCTCCAGATCTTTTTTCTTCCCAAGAGCAGCTTTCAGATTGGTATTTTCTTGCTCAAGCTTGGCGTCTGAAGCTAACTTCTCGTCAACAAGCTTGATCTTCTCAGCTAGTTCAAGGTATTTATTCCGTTGGGCCTCCCTCACCTTACCTGCAAGTTACAGCAAGATCAGATTTTGAAACAAATGAAGGGAAAAAGCAGTCGTCATGGTCTCACCAAACATACCTTCGGTCTCCTCCTTTGCCTTCGTCAGATTCTCCTGAACCAGCTTCAATTTCAGCTCGAGCTGAATGTGCTTGTTTTCCAGCTCAGAGTAGCGAGCCACAAGATCACAGGAGTTCTGCGAAGAACCAATCGACTAAATGTCAAATATAATTCACTTCCGAGTGAAAAAGGAAAAATCACGCGTTTCTAAGACTACAGCCGAATACAAGCATTCGACCGTAGTCTCGGGGACTACACCCAGTGGGTGCACTCAGCGTGCCCCCACTAATCCTATTGAAGATAGAGTCGACCAGCCGACCTCAAAAAAAAGAGATGTATTCTTTAAGACTGTAATCGTCTGCAAGCAGTCGACCACAGTCTCGGGGACTACACCCAGTGGGTGCACTCAGCGTGCCCCCACCGGTTTGCGAAATCCATTCGCCATAGTCGAATGACGGAAAGACTGAAATTATAAAGCCTAAGGCCTACTACCAGCAGTCGACCTTAGCCTTGGGGACTACACCCAGCGGGTGCACTCAGCGTGCCCCCGCTAACACGGAGTTTAACTCGACACACCCAGTGGGTGACTACTATAAATTCTGGAAAGAAAAGTTTTTGATAGCATATCCTAACAGAACAAACGGTGGTCGACTGACCTGAACATTGCTTTGGAGGGCGGAACTGGCGTCGTAAGCTGCCTAGCTCGCATCCCGGATGGTCTTCAACTGCTCCATCATGATCCCTGCCTGGCATATCGCCTCCTTCGCTGCGCCAGCTTGGTCCTCTAGGACGTGGTGCATCATGAAGAGGGAGGGCTGCGGAGCACTCGTCAGTGGATCTGCGAAGGACACGGTGTGTCGAGTGGTGTTCTCCTCCTCCGCGACCAGAGTCTCAGGCACTGTCACATCCTGGGTCACCTTGCTGGCAGACGCTTTCCTACTCCTTCTGTACTTCAGCGGTTCTTCATCTTCATCATCATCAGGGAGAGTGATAACAACATTGGATGGAGCTACAGAAAAGAATCAGGATTAGATCATGAGTCAGTCGACTAAAGATGGTGTTAAGAGTATAGTACCAGGTTTTGAGGTTGCTGCGTCCTCCATCTCATGGTCGTCAGCCCGGGCCGAGGTCCCAGAAGTAGCAGCACTGCAACTCCAAAGAGTCAGTCGACTAACTCCAGCGCCAACCAGAGATAAAGTTCACACAAAACAAGAAGACTTAAGCAACATGATTACCCTGATATGGTGGGGATAGACACCTTCATCTTCGGCAGGTGCTTGGTCGGCTTCGACGGGGCCGCCCTGGGCTGCTTCGGCGCCTTTTCAGTCGGCGCCGAAGAGGTGGTCCGAGGGCGCTTGGTCGACTGTGTAACAGTCGCAACCCCCTCGCCGCGTTCGGTCGCAGGGTCATGAACAAGTTTTGACCGCCTTTCCGAGCGCGGTGGTGCGACCTCCTCCTCCTCCTCCTCTTCTTCGTCCTCATCGTCATCATCATCATCGTTATCATCATCATCAGCCTCAGCAGCGTCCGAGTCCCACTCCTCCTCCTGGCTCTCGCCCCCGCTCGCTTCTCCCTCCTCGGTCGGAACCTGTGCTCCATTGGGCATCGAGTACAGCTCAGTAAGGGCCTGATAGACATCAAGACAAAGATCAGTCGACCGATCGGCAGAGAAAACAAAAATAAATGTGACAAGAATACAATGGGAAGCGGAGCAGACATACCTTGTTTGGATCACTGTGGCAGTCGAGTGGAGGAATCCTTCTGGCTCCGCGAAGGTTATCTTTGTTCCCAGTAACAGCGGCCATCCACCTTTCCAGAGTGGTATCGTCGACTGTTTCTGGATTGACCCGAGTCACATCCTCAGTCCCGCAGTACAACCACATGCAATGGCTCCGGAACTGAAGAGGCTGGATTCGACGCCTAAGGAAAACCTCCAGGAGATCCATACCCGTCACTCCCTCCCGAACTAACTGAACTACGCGCTCCATCAGCATCTTCACGTCAGCTTTCTCCTCCGGAATCAACTTCAGAGAGGAGGGCTTGTTCACTCGGTCCATGGTAAATTGAGGGAGTCCACTCGACTGCCCCGACGTCGACTGATCCTGGCAGTAGAACCAGGTCGACTGCCAGCCTCTGACTGACTCGGGGAATGTCATGGCTGGGAAGGTGCTCTTGTTCCTCACCTGGATCCCCAGACCCCCACACATTTGGACAACTCGGGTTCTTTTGTCGCCTGGGCTCGCCTTCTTCACGGTTTGAGAGCGACACGTGAATATGTGCTTGAACAAGCCCCAATGCGGTCGACAGCCCAAGAAACTCTCACACATGGACACAAACGCGGCAAGATAGGCGATAGAGTTCGGGGTAAAGTGGTGGAGTTGCGCTCCAAAAAAGTTCAAGAAAGCACGGAAGAAAATGCTCGGCGGCAAAGAGAATCCGCGGTCGACATGGGTAGCCAGAAGCACGCACTCACCCTCTTCCGGCTGGGGCTGCCACTCTTTCCCCGGAAGCCTCGCAGCTCCATGAGGGATCAGGCCCTCATTGGCCATGTCGAGGAGATCCTTCTCCGTGATGGTCGACTGGATCCAATCTCCCTGGACCCAGCCTTTCGGCAGGCGAGATCTAGACGAAGACCCGCCGCGGCTGGTGGATCTCCCCTTCGCCTTCTCCGTCGCCGACGCCTTCTTCGCGCGTTCCAACGCCGCCGTCTTCTCCTTGACCATGGCTACCGGCGAGGCGCGTGAGGGGAAGTTGCGTGGAGGCGAGAGTGAGCGCGTTGGGCGGAGACGAAGGGAGCAGAGAGAGAGAATGCTGAGGCACTGTTCAAAAAACCCTCGCCGGGCGCATTTATAGGATCCCTTCCGAGTGGATGACAGGTGGGCCCGGTCGATCTAATCATATCCTGTAATAGTTGCGCAAGCGTGATACGTGGCGGAAAAAGCGGCGCGGGGATCGAAGCGTCTACGTCCTGTCCCATCCGAGCGCCGCGGTCCGCTCCGCTTCGCGCGCTCCCCCAAATTCCGTATCCCGCGGAATCCGCGAACGGCAGATCAGTCTGCCAGACGCGGGATTTCCTGCGATCCGTCGCTGGAAATCAGCGAGGTCCAAAAGATCACTCGACGAAGAAAAAGAATGGATCGAGTCGACTGAAGAAAGGTTGTTCACTATCAACAGAGAGAATTTTTTGGTTCAAAAACAACGCACGACCAGTATGCGAAAGCTAATCGGAAACAACATCAAGTCCTTCATCACTCAAGCCTCAATCCATTCGGGGGCTAATGATGGAGTCACGTACCTAGGGTAGGGTCACAGACCTGATCTAAGTACCCTGCCCAAGGACACCCTTAGAAGAGGTCACCTTCCAGTCGACCTACGAGAGACTCACTCGACTGACTTGAAGGACTCGACCACGAAGACTCACTCGACCACCAGAAGGTCAAGAGGCACTCTGCACTGCAATGGCCTGTAATTAAGTAGACTTTATGATAGTAAAGACACTTTATGTGGGGCGTTACCTGTAACGCCCCGGACTTAATACACCTTAACCCCTTCATTACGTGGGCTGGCTGGGGTCCTGGCGCACTCTATATAAGCCACCCCCCTCCACAGGCAGAAGGGTTCGGCATCTTGTAATCCATATACACATAATCCACTCGACCGCCTCCGGGCTCCGAGACGTAGGGCTTTTACTTCCTCCGAGAAGGGCCTGAACTCGTACATCTCTTGTGTTTACAACCTCTCCATAGCTAGGACCTTGCCTCTCCATACCTACCCCCCCACTCTACTGTCAGACTTAGAACCACGACAGGCGCCGCCCCCCCTCCTAGTCCAATTCGGACCAGAGGGGGGAGGGGGCGCGCGGCCCATGCTGGCCGCCCCTCTCTCCTTTCCCCTAAGGCCCATAAGGCCCAATACTCTCCCGGGGGTTTCCGGTAACCCCCCCGGCACTCCGGTTTTCTCCGAAATCACCCGGAACACTTCCGGTGTCCGAATATAGTCGTCCAATATATCAATCTTTATGTCTTGACCATTTCGAGACTCCTCGTCATGTCCGTGATCACATCCGGGACTCCGAACAAACTTTGGTACATCAAAACTTATAAACTCATAATAAAACTGTCATCGTAACGTTAAGCGTGCGGACCCTACGGGTTCGAGAACTATGTAGACATGACCTAGAACTATTCTCGGTCAATAACCAATAGCGGAACCTGGATGCCCATATTGGTTCCTACATATTCTACGAAGATCTTTATCGGTCAAACCGCATAACAACATACGTTGTTCCCTTTGTCATCGGTATGTTACTTGCCCGAGATTCGATCGTCGGTATCCAATACCTAGTTCAATCTCGTTACCAGCAAGTCTCTTTACTCGTTATGTAATGCACCATTCCGTAACTAACTCATTTGGTCACATTGCTTGCAAGGCTTATAATGATGTGCATTACCGAGAGGGCCCAGAGATACCTCTCCGACGATCGGAGTGACAAAACCTAATCTCGAAATACGCCAACTCATCATGTACCTTCGGAGACACCTGTAGTACTCCTTTATAATCACCCAGTTACGTTGTGACGTTTGGTAGTACCCAAAGTGTTCCTCTGGTAAACGGGAGTTGCATAATTCTCATAGTTACAGGAACATGTATAAGTCATGAAGAAAGCAATAGCAATATACTAAACGATCAAATGCTAGGCTAACGGAATGGGTCATGTCAATCACATCATTCTCCTAATGATGTGATCCCATTAATCAAATGACAACTCTTTTGTCCATGGCTAGGAAACATAACCATCTTTGGTAAACGAGCTAGTCAAGTAGAGGCATACTAGTGACACTATGTTTGTCTGTGTATTCACACATGTATCATGTTTCCGGTCAATACAATTCTAGCATGAATAATAAACATTTATCATGAAATAAGGAAATAAACAATAACTTTATTATTGCCTCTAGGGCATATTTCCTTCACCTTGACAGTTCGCTTTGAATAAAACTCCTCCAGCAAGGCCCAACCTTGGTTTTACCATTTGCCTCACCACCACCTACTTTTCCCTTGGGAGTCGCTCTCTCGAGGGTCATCTTTATTCAGCCCCCCCGGGCCAATGCTTGTCTAAGTGTTGGTCCGAACTAGAGCCCTTTGCAGCGCCCCCTCAAGGAAACTTGAGTTCTGGTTTTAGTTGTACGGATTGCTCATCCGGTGTTGCCCTGAGAACGAGATATGTGCAGCTCCTATCGGGATGTCGGCACATCGGGCGGTCTTGCTGGTCTTGTTTTACCATTGTCGAAATGTCTTGTAAACCGGGATTCCGAGACTGATCGGGTCTTCCTGGGAGAAGGAATATCCTTCGTTGATCGTGAGAGCTTATCATGGGCTAAGTTGGGACACCCCTGCAGGGTATAAACTTTCGAGAGCCGTGCCCGCGGTTATGTGGCAGATGGGAATTTGTTAATGTCCGGTTGTAGATAACTTGACACCAGATCCGAATTAAAACGCATCAACCGCGTGTGTAGCCGTGATGGTCTCTTCTCGGCGCAGTCCGGGAAGTGAACACGGTCTTTGGGTTATGTTTGACGTAACTAGGAGTTCAGGATCACCTCTTGATCATTGCTAGTTGACGACCGTTCCTTTGCTTCTCTTCTCGCTCTTATTTGCGTATGTTAGCCACCATATATGCTTAGTCGCTGCTGCAACCTCACCACTTTAACCCTTCCTTTCCCTTTAAGCTTTGCTAGTCTTGATACCCATGGTAATGGGATTGATGAGTCCTCGTGGCTCATAGATTACTACAACAACAGTTGCAGGTACAGGTTAGGCGATGATCTTGACACGAGAGCGATGTTTGCTTGTTTGGAGTTCTTCTTCTGCTTCCTCTTCGATCAGGGGATAGGTTCCAGGTCGGCAGCCTGAGCTAGCAGGGTGGATGTCGTTTGAGTTTCTGTTTGTGTTTCATCCGTAGTCGGATGGTGCTCTTATGTAAGATGATGTTGTATTCATGGCATTGTATGCCTCTTGTATGTATCCCCATCTATTATGTAATGTTGATGTAATGATATCCACCTTGCAAAAGCGTTTCAATATGCGGGTCTATCCTTGGTGGGACCTTCGAGTTCCTTTTGGATAGGGTCGCATATTGGGCGTGATAAGTTGGTATCAGAGCCTTGACCGACCATAGGAGCCCCCTTGATTGTTGGCCGTTGTTGAGTCTAGAAGAAAAATGTTTTGAGTCTTAGGATTATATATATCGGAGAGTAGGATTCTTTTTACTCCTCAGCCCCCTTCGTCGCTCTGGTGAGGACTCCTGACGTAGATGTTTTGACTTTCCTCTCCTCAAATTTCACGATTTTTTTTAGGATCACGCGGGTATCTTGGGATCGTTCCGATATTCTTATGACGAGAACATTGTTCTTGGTGCTTCCTGACATTTAGGGGTTGTGGCAGTGTCCCGGGGAGTTGAGCTCCGAGGTGTTGTCATCATAATTTTATCGTTGCAGTTCTGGAATACCTGAGTTTTGCCGACATCGAAAATCTCTTTTATGCAGTTGTTGGTGAGATAACCTCAATGTCACCCAGTACTGGGGAGTTCGGGAGTATTGTCATAGCTCGTATAACAGATGCTTTTCGAAGGTTGAGGTACACGATTTCCGGAGTTTTTTGGGTTATGTGTTGACGGATGGATACAGCTGGATGTAGGGATTGTTTGTTTGGGTGAGATATATTGCTTCCCCTATATCCCCAACACCAGATTGCATAACCAGAAAGTTTCAGGAGTTTTATAGGTGGGAATTCAAGTAGCTCCTAGAATATCTTTTCGACAATTGCATGATATGGGATTGGGTAAATCTCTATCATATGTATTTGTTCCGGCTTATTTCTGCAAGCCAATCCTTTGTTTTGTTTTGAGTTGTGGTATTTGAGTTGCTTCAATGTCAAGTGTTGATTCCATACCGTTCAAGCGGTGTTCTCATATTTCTATGGGAGTACTAATCCTTTTGATCATCGAGATTGTCATGTTAATTCTTTTCCAACCGGCGTGCTTCTCTTCAAGTGGATCCCATCATTTTTCCCATCCGCAAGATCAATTCTAAGTTTTCTCAACGGTGTTTATTTCATCTATTCCAAGTTGCCTTTGTTTTTCCCGCCCTCCCACCCTTTTTCTTCAAGAACTCAGATTTCTTAATCATGTATCCTTTTATTTGTGGGAAGTCTCTTCATTCTTTTCTTTCGATGTTCTTATCCGGTGATTTCCCATGAAGATGCTCAAAAGTTTCAAGTTCATCATCCTTCGTTCTTTTTTCTTCTCCAATGGATCCAATTCAAGCTTTCAATGTTGATCATATCCCTTTCCTCGTTTTAAATGTTTTTCCATGCCGGTGCATCTCAAATCGTTCACCTCTCTCTCTTCATATCCGAAGTGCCGAGGATATCTCAGAAGAGTTATGTCTCCATTATCAATCCATTCAAGCTATTTTGAGATTATTATCTCATTCAAGTCATTTTATTCAACCAGTGCAATCTCTCTGTAAAATCATTTCAACGGTGTTTCTCTTGAGTGGGCCCTAACCCACAGGTCTTTTCCCAGGATCTTACCTGACTCTTCTAACTTTTCCCGGAGCTATTCCCATATTCTTTTCGAAGTTTGACGTAAGAATGAATTTCATCAGTCACATGCCTTTCCAAGATCGATTTCAAATCATTTTCATTGCTGGCTCAACTTCTTTCTTTCCATTCTTCCGGAGTTTCTCAACAATTTGGTGGTGTTTCTCCTCGTCATTCTCAGCATGTGAAGACCGAAGAAGAGTTCCTCTTAAATCCTTACCCGTTCTTCCAAAGATGCGTAGTTCAAGCTTGATGCCATCCTCTCATAATTGTTTTCAATTGTGAGAATTCTTTTCACCCATCCGGAGCATTTCATGAGTTGTTTCCATTTCTTTCCTCCGAAGGCCATCATGTCATAATTCTTCATTCTCAGCGTGTAGCTATCGTTCTCCAAACCTTACCGGTGCATCGTTCAAATAACCTCAAATCAGTTCATGGTCTCTTCGTTCTCATGTATCTAAATCCCCTCAAGTATCTTCATTCGTTTTCCAATTCTTCCCGGTGAATTGTGCCCTTGCTACTCTCTTTTCCAATTTTTACGGTGGTTCGTTCGAGATTTCACTTCCTTTGTTATCATATCAATTCATTCGTTGTTTCCAAATCCCACTGGTGGTTCCGTCGATACCTTCTCAAGTTTGGGCTATATCTCTATCTGTAATCATTTTTCAATGAGAATAAGTAGTATGCCAAATCCGTTGCTTGTCATCAATTTAAATTGGTGAAGGATGTGCATAACGTAATTCTTATCATTTTTTCAAGTGATCTAGTTTCTTCTTTCCAGAGTTGTTCATCATGTCACATTTCTCGGTTCGAGATGCTTCATCATTTCTTTTTCGGTATTCCAAGTTTTCTGTTGTATTTCATCGCGAAGCTCCATCTTAATCATTGCAAGGATTCACCTTGTGTTTTCAACTTCTCTTCCTTTTTATCATCCTTTTATTACCGGAGTTCTTCATGGAGGCTCTACATGGTGGTTCATCAAGGATTCTCTTCATTCTTCAATTGTTCTTCAAGATTTCTCTCGAAGTTATGACCCGCCAAGCTATACTCTAAAATAAACATGGTGCTCAACACATGTTTTGTTTTGAGGATCTCAAGTATTCTTCATCTTGCATTCCAAAGTGCAATTCTTTCTACCTTATCTTTTGAGGTGGTGTTATGTCACTCTTGACAATTTCCTTCATGTTTCATGATTCATATGTTGTCAAGAATGAGGTAGTTTAAATCCATCAATCTTTTGTTGGAGTTATATTGGGTTGTGTCTCACCTATAGCCTTCCCTAAGGAATGTAGCTATTTGTGGTGCTTATCAATGATCCAATTTTCTCCTTCTCATCTCGGTGAAGAAGTTTTTCATCTCTTTGGTGCTCTCAATCTATTCAATGGTTTCCATTAGTGGACGGTTGTCACCTCATAGTCTCGAGATGTTTTCCATAAGCCCACAACAAGCTTGTGCTTCTCGTTGTTGATTTTCCAACAACTCCGTTCGATTCTTCTTTGCAAGGATGCTTTCCAAGTTCACTTGTGGCAAAAGTCGTCATTTTCTTCTCCGTCCCTTTATCCCAATGATCTAACTTCTATTCTTTCGTTACGGAGGCATTGTGATGTTGTGCTCTTCACCCATCACCTCATTTTTTTAGGATCGTGTTCTTTTCTTGCTTATCCATTTAACCGGAGTGTTGTATCATCTCTTCAATATCTTTTCATCTCATCAAGTTTTCTTCTCTTTTCTACCGGAGTGCTGTCCAAATTCTGCCATTCTTGTTCCTTGGCTATCTCATTATACCGATGTGGTCATATTCTTTTCGTTCGTGAAGCTCTTATTTCCATGTCCTTCAACCTTCAAATTCTCGTAATACTCCTTGTTCCTCTTTTCTACCGGATTGTTTGCAATCTTGTTCATCTCTGTTGTACTCTTTCTTTTAAATTGCTCAACCTCTCAAGGTTCGTGGTTTCACTCGTTCGTCAAAGAAGCAACTTAGTTTTACCTCTCCTCTTCCTCTTCCTTTTCCCTCCGGTGCCATCCTAGATCTTGGGACGAGATCCTCTCGTAGTGGTGGAGTGTTGTAACGCCCCGGATACAACTTTCCATATTCGTAACTCCAACTCTTGCCTTTTCCGGAGATGCGATATGATATTTCCTTCGTGGTTGGGTTTTTGTATTTTGTTTTGCATTTGTTCTTGGCGTGCATCTCATCTCATAGCATCATGCGCATTGCATTTGCATGTTTTCATAAAAACTCGTAGACGTTCACAGTTGCCCTTTCTCTCTTTGCCTCCGTTGTCATTTTGTCAGACCCTTGTCCTCGTTGACCTCTCTTGACCCCTCTCGCGCTTGTCCAAAACTCCCCCGAACCCGACCCGGGCAGTCATCACCGTTGGGTTCGGATCATCGCCCAACATCTATAAAATATCTTCGTTTTCTTATTTAGACTCCCGAAGCATTTTATTCTCGACAGCCCGATTACGATCGGAGGGACGAGATAGCCCCTAACCAAATCCCACTACCATATAAACCGATCTAACCTAAAATCTTGGACGGCTGTCCCATCAATCCCCTCACTCGCCGCCGCCGCTCATTCCAAATCCTCCTCGGTTTCCTCAGCCATCCAACCAGCCTCCACCTTCCCGATCCACTTCAACCGAGCCAACCCGCAGCACCACCTACCTCCCTTGATCTGTGCGCCTGCCCAACCGGTGTTGCAGCTCTTCACCTGCTCGATCCAAGGAGAGGAGATCCTCCTCGCCCTCCCGAAGCCCCTGTCTCCTCCCGATCCATGGAAGAGGAGCTTCTTTTGGAGCCCTTCCCGAACGCCTCTTGTGCTTCGTCCCGCGTGCACGAGCCCAACGGGAGAGGAGCTCCTCAATGCCGTGCTCCTCGCCGACGCCAGCCGCCCTCCTCAACCACCTTGCGTCGCCGCCGGCTACAAGCAGCAACACCACCAGGACCCCATCGCCCCTTCCCTTCTTCTTCTCCCTTCGTTCCTCTCCTTCCTCTGGATTCTCTCTCTCAATCCTCTCTCTGTTCTGTTGCCATGGACAGGAGCTCGTCGTCGCGCTGATCTATCTCCACCGGCGTTCGAAGTTCCCTTGGAGCCCGGATCTGGCACCCCGGCCCCCGGATTCGCTCCTCCTCTGCCCGGTTCCAGCAAGCACCGGCGTCCTGCCGTTCTCCTTCGACGC
This sequence comes from Triticum aestivum, assembly GCF_018294505.1. Classification (NCBI taxonomy): domain Eukaryota; kingdom Viridiplantae; phylum Streptophyta; class Magnoliopsida; order Poales; family Poaceae; genus Triticum; species Triticum aestivum. The sequence continues at coordinate 242,603,807 of NC_057798.1, forward strand.
TGGAGCTCCCGCAAGCCATCTTTGACGCCGGTCCTCATCTGCAGCACCCCAGCCTCGCGCGCCTCCTGCACTTCTCCCGCACGAACCCGGCGAGGCCCTCCTCGTGCTTGTACGTGCACGACCGCCACGAACAAAGGATCTCCACGCCGTGGCCGACGGCCTCCTGAACCTGCTGATGCTCAAGCCTCGTGATGTGGCCTCTGCTTTCGCTACAATGAACGCGCTCGCGTTGACTGCGTCCACATCGACCGAGCGACCTCCCCAGCTCGCGTGGGCTGCGCGCCCCCTGCTGGCCTCATCTCTTCCATCGACCTGGGCTTGGCCCGTGGTGAGCCCCCCCTGCAGCGCCTCTTTTGTTTTCTTCTGCTGGCCCAACATGCAGTAGATTCGGCCCAGTGTAGTATTTTTTTCAGATCTGTGATTTTAGCATAATCCAGGGAACTGCAGTTTTACAGAAAAGTCCTTCATGTTCATGCATTGATAACTCATTAACCGTGCATCGGATTAAAATGTTTTAAATATGTAAAATGCTTAGAATTTTGTGCAGAGTAATAATATGCCACTTTCATCCATGTTTAAAATGTTTAGAGTGTTGTTTGATTAAATTTGCTCAAATGCCATGTTAAAATGATTTATTTCATAACTAAATAACCGTAGCTCGGTTTTTAATAAACTTTATATGTAAATGGGGTGGAAAAATGCATAGATTAACATGATGCACATTATTTTGCTGTTTAACAACATTAAAATTGTGTTTAGGGCAGAACAGTACCGAATCTAAAATATGCACATGGGGATTTTCCGGAATTGTTGTTTGTTGTTCCGGCCTCATTTAAACTTGCCTAGATAGGTAGTTTTATTATGCTTCACCTCTTGCCATGTTTAAACAACATTTAACATTGCTTGGTAGCTTAAACGAGATTAAACTAAATATGTCAATGTGGTGTTTTGTCAATATGCAACTCGTTGCATATTGAGCTCCACTTAACTTGTGGTATTGTTTGTCGCACTTTGCCATGCCATGCCTTATTAAACCGGACATGCATCATACCTGATTGTGCATCATGCCATGATTATGCTTGTGTGTTTACCATGTTGTTTGTTTGTTTCCGGTGTTGCTTCTTAGTTCCGGTAATGTTGCGATTATGAGGATTCGTTCGACTACTCCCGTTCGTCTTCTTCATGGACTCGTTCTTCTTTCTAGCGGGATTTCAGGCAAGATGACCGATACCCTGGATCTCACTACTATCATTGCTATGCTAGTTGTTTCATTCTATCGCTATGTTGCGCTTCCTATCACTTGTTCCTTAAGCCTCCCAAATTGCCATGAACCTCTAACCTTTGACACCCTTCCTAGCAAACCGTTGTTTGGCTATGTTACCGCTTTGCTCAGCCCCTCTTATAGCGTTGTTAGTTGCAGGTGAAGTTGAAGATTGCTCCATGGTGGACAGGGTTATGTTGGGATATCACAATATCTCTTATATTATTAATGCATCTATATATTTGGTAAAGGGTGGAAGGCTCGGCCTTATGCCTGGTGTTTTGTTCCACTCTTGCCGCCCTATTTTTCCGTCATACCGGTGTTATGTTCCCGGATTTTGCGTTCCTAACGCAGTCGGGTGATTCATGGGACCCCCTTGACAGTTCGCTTTGAATAAAACTCCTCCAGCAAGGCCCAACCTTGGTTTTACCATTTGCCTCACCACCACCTACTTTTCCCTTGGGAGTCGCTCTCTCGAGGGTCATCTTTATTCAGCCCCCCGGGCCAATGCTTGTCTAAGTGTTGGTCCGAACTAGAGCCCTTTGCAGCGCCCCCTCAAGGAAACTTGAGGTCTGGTTTTAGTTGTACGGATTGCTCATCCGGTGTTGCCCTGAGAACGAGATATGTGCAGCTCCTATCGGGATGTTGGCGCATTGGGAAGTCTTGCTGGTCTTGTTTTACCATTGTCGAAATGTCTTGTAAACCGGGATTCCGAGACTGATCGGGTCTTCCTGGGAGAAGGAATATCCTTCGTTGATCGCGAGAGCTTATCATGGGCTAAGTTGGGACACCCCTGCAGGGTATAAACTTTCGAGAGCCGTGCCCGCAGTCATGTGGCAGATGGGAATTTGTTAATGTCCGGTTGTAGATAACTTGACACTAGATCCGAATTAAAATGCATCAACCGCGTGTGTAGCCGTGATGGTCTCTTCTCGGCGGAGTCCGGAAAGTGAACACGGTCTTTGGGTTATGTTTGACGTAAGTAGGAGTTTAGGATCACATCTTGATCATTGCTAGTTGACGATCGTTCCTTTGCTTCTCTTCTCGCTCTTATTTGCGTATGTTAGCCACCATATATGCTTAGTCGCTGCTGCAACCTCACCACTTTACCCCTTCCTTTCCCTTTAAGCTTTGCTAGTCTTGATACCCATGGTAATGGGATTGCTGAGTCCTCGTGGCTCATAGATTACTACAACAACAGTTGCAGGTACAGGTTAGGCGATGATCTTGACGCGAGAGCGATGTTTTCTTGTTTGGAGTTCTTCTTCTGCTTCCTCTTCGATCAGGGGATAGGTTCCAGGTCGGCAGCCTGGGATAGCAGGGTGGATGTCGTTTGAGTTTCTGTTTGTGTTTCATCCATAGTCGGATGGTGCTCTTATGTAAGATGATGTTGTATTCGTGTGGCATTGGATGCCTCTTGTATGTATCCCCATCTATTATGTAATGTTGATGTAATGATATCCACCTTGCAAAAGCATTTCAATATGCGGGTCTATCCTTGGTGGGACCTTCGAGTTCCTTTTGGATAGGGTCGCATATTGGGCATGATAATTTCCTTGCTTGCGGCCGTGGACCCAGCTGTCGGCCTCTCCACATATAGTCCACTTCAGATGCATGTCGGTCATTGACCACGTTGACCAGGCCGCGCCGAGAGCACTAGGGCGGTGGACGACGGTGAGGCCTAGGAAGGGAACGAGATGGAGGCAAGGAAGACTCAACAGTTGTTTCCCACGCGGAGGGGAGTACGACTGTATGAGGGTTTACTGCTTCGTCTGCCATCATTGGAGAATAACAGCAGGTGTGGGTGAGTAGAGGGATGGCTAGGCCAGCGATGGGAGTACGGTGGGGCGGTGAGGCCTGCGTGGCAGCACAGCCGGCCACGGGGAGAAGGGAGCAGGCAGTCCCGCCGGTGCTTGTTTGAGCGGCTGGAGCAGGAAGAGCAGAGATTGAAGAAGCACGACGGCCGTTGGATGGACATCCAACAGTCACTGCTTGTGCGTCAACCTTTTTTTAGGAAAGCCTCAAATCTGTGGAAAACAGCATACAACCCATCTGCCATTATTTCCAATAATTTACAACCCATTTGCTAATTCTTAAGGTTTTTTTGGAGCCCACATTCTTTTTGTTAGCATTACAACCCATATTGTGGCCACGGTTAAAAAATTATACGAATTTTTGCATATTTCGGTGCGGTCCGAACTGTTTTTAATCCCGAAATTTCGACTCACATTCAGACTGATTTTAAAAATAAATGTATATCAATATAAAATCCAACAAATTCTCCACGCATAAAAATTAATGTAATTTAAAATCTCGAAGTGAAAAAAAGATATTTGAACCTAATTGCCGGTTTGATGTGTTTTAAAAATGTACAGCCCATTTCTCATTACTGATAGGCCATTTTCTCGGCAAGCCGAATGAAGCTCTCCTCGTCTTGAAACATTTGCAGCCCAATAGTCCTGACAAAGCGACTTACATGGCAAATCACAAAAAAACTAGGCTGTGGCCATGGACCCAGTTGTCAGCCTCTCCACGTACAGTACTCTTCTGATGCAAGTCAGTCGTTGACCACATTGACCACGCCGCGCGGAGAGCACCAAGGCGGTGGACAACGGCGAGGCCTAGGAAAGAGACGACGCAGAGCCGGGAAGACGCGACAATGGATGCCCATGCGGAGAGGAGTATGAGGGTTCACTGGTTCGGCTGCGGCGTGAGGCTGCCGTCGCCGCAGAATAACAAGGGGGGTGGGTGAGTAGAGGGATACCCTGGGCCAGCGGTGGGAGTAGTAGGGGGCGGTGAGGCCTCCGCGGCATCATAGCCGGCCACGAGAGGCAGGATCATGCGACACGACAGGCGCTGCTTTGGGCGGCTGGAGCAAGAAGACCAGAGGTTGAAGAAGCACTATGGCCGTTGGATGGACATCGTACGGTCACTGGAGCTAGAATCGTTCATATTGACTAAGTTGAGAAAGCCCTCCGTCCTCGTCAACTTAGTAGGCCCATAAGTCAGCCACCCACTATGGTGGGTCCCAGCTAGAAGGGGGTATTCATTTTTTGGTGCGTAATAAGGAGGCACTTCCTTGCGTGCGAAGATATAGCTGGTGGGTCCGACCTGTCAGCGGGGGGAACGTTTTTTTTTCGCGAAATACAGAAGCCCTTCCCACGTACAGTGCATGTACAGTGCGTAATAAGGAGGAACTTTCCTTGCGTGCGACCATGGACCTCGTGGGTCCCAGCCGTCAGGCTCTCCACGTACAGCCCTCTTCCGATGACTCTTGTATGTTGACCACGCCACGCCGAGCGCACCGAGGCGGTGGACGACGGCAAGGCCCCAGACTGGAATGACCCAGAGATGGGGAAGACGCGGCAGTGGAGTCGCAGACGGAGATGAGTGGGAAACTTGACTGGTTTGGGTGGGGGGTGGGCCTACACTCGGCAGAGAATAACAGGAGGTGCGGAGTGGAGGGATGGACTGGCCGTCGGCGGGGTAGCGTTTCGCTGAGGAGCGCAAAACAACGCCGCTGGACGCCGAAAGCTGGAGCAGGCGGTTCCGGCAGCGCTAGAGGAAGAAGACGAGAGATTGAAGAAGAATGCCGGCCGTTGGATGTAAATCCAATGCCTTCTTAGGCTTCGACCTACTAGCCCACATGTCAGCCAGTCCATTTGTTTTTTAGTCCATTTGGTGGGTTGGGTGAAACAATGATGTAGCATCTATGCAGCCCGTTTAAATCCCATTTGCATTTTCTCGAAATCCGCGGACTTGCTGGGCTGGGTGAAAATATCATGTAGGGCTAGACGAAGAAATGTTATAAAAACATAAACACATGATTGCACCTTAGTAAAATCTTTGCAAGCTTATGTACGCAATCACTAGGAGTTAACTTGGCAAGTTATATATAAACAATTATTATTATTATCTTGTAAGAACTTTCAACTTACGAAATAAAATATCATTTTAATTTGATGAGTTAATAGTACATGGGGTATTATTATTTTTTAGGCTAGACGTGGGACAGTTGAGTTGGTTCTAGGGGAAAGTACTGGGAGAAAACTCAGTTTACATCGAAAAAGAAAGTGGGAGAAAATTCAGAGACCTGCTGGGTCCACCTGAGGAGAGGAATATGTTGGGAGGAAGGAGATTCAAAGCACGGCAGCCGAGTGAACTAGTTTTTTTTACGGACAAGTGAACTAGTTTACATACATAAGCAAATAGCCACTAAAAAAGCAATCAGGTTAATGGGTTCTTAAAAGAAATATTTCGGACAAAACAGATAATTACGACACATAGGCTAATGCATGAAACACTCAGATGATAAAGGTGCTTATAAACAGATAAAGTACAACATCTAGACCTTCCTGGCATGCTTGATCATGACGCTGCGGCTGTCCGTGTACTCGTCGGTTACGGGAAGCAGACACGCCCTCATGTCCAAGATCTGCCTGTACATGTCGTAGCATGCGTATGCGTCCTTGGCCGCGTAGGTTATGTAGGCTAGATTCAGAGGTACCTCCCACGTGTTCAGGTCGTCTTCTTTCATGTTGGCGTATCAGGGGTCGATGATGGTCTCAGCGGGGTCAACCACGGAATCCTTCTCCTGCTCGTTGCTGATGATCTTGTATTGCTTCTGGATGTCGACAAGCTTGTTACACCATATGGCCAAATTGTCGTGTTCTTCCTTCTCTCCACCGTAGCGAAGGTGCAGTCGGCGATGCCGATGAAATGGGCAAATGCTCCAGAACCTGGTGTAGCCATAGGACTAAGGCGAGGTAGAGCTTCACCGAGTCCGTATCGTTGGTGTACATCACATTCAACTTGGGGCAGCCATAGGACTGAACGGCGAACTAACTCCTTGCCGAAGTCCATATCTAGTAGGCTCACCCCTCGGATCGCCATTGGAGTCTCTTTGAGTGAACGAGTGTGTAGGCGGCGGCAGCAGTTCGTTTTTCAGCTCTTGGGGAACTGGATTCAACAGTAAGTTGAGTGTGTACATGCGACAACAGTTACTACCCCTCCCTCGTCCGCTGCACGCCCGGGAGAAGATGCACCCTCGACGCATTCAAACGCCTCCATTAAGAAACCTACTCCAGCCACACGGGTTCACGAGCGGGTCTGTATTGGTACTGTAATAACAGGAGTTAGTGGTCACTTTACTTAAATTTAATTAGCTTTAATAGAAATTTATACTTAAAACAAGCAATGCATTCACTCGTTCTATCAGTGCCACAGGATCAACATGCACAACAATTAGAATTATTATTCTCAGGACGCACACGATCAACACATTTGTCACACTTTCACAAAGATAATATTGTTATGGTTGTTGTCCTCTGCATCATCATGACGTGTTTCCCAGCTTGCAAGATTCAGAACCAACAAATAAGATTTAAATAATAAGTATAACAAAGATGCCTACACATCTCATTGATTCCCAGCTTGCAAGATTCAGAACCAACAAATAAGATCCAAATAATAAGTACAACAAAGATGCCTACACATCTCATTGATTCCCAGCTTGCAAGATTCAGAACCAACAAATAAGATTCAAATAATAAGTACAACAAAGATGCCTACACATCTCACCGATTCCCAGCTTGCAAGATTCAGAACCAACAAATAAGATTCAAATAATAAGTACAACAAAGATGCCTACACATCTCACCGATTCCCAGCTTGCAAGATTCAGAACCAACCCATTAGAGCCTTTTGATAAAGTGAATACCGGTATTAAATCCATCTTGGCTAGCCATGTCATACAATCGAAGAACTTGGCGAATACTCTTGACCATCACAACATCTGTAGTTGTGTATTCCTGTTTGCACAGCATGTTTGCACATCACAAACAAGGAGACAGGAGAGCATGATTTCGCTTTAATAGCAACCTCCTTGAACTCAAACCTCCAGCTCTACTTGGATGAGGTCTGCCTGGAGTTCCATGATTCAATTCATGCACCTTTTTCTGCAGTTCACCTGAAATGAAGCAAAGATTGCATCATTCAGCTAGCAAGAAGTACTTGCTCTTGTGAGCTGGCAGGTTCTTCTTTAGTAGTTGCACTAAAATTGAGGAACATTAAGGTTGGATGTCCGGCTCATGTAAGGTGCAACTATAATTTTCTTATCCTTTTGTGCAGTTCCACTAAAATAAAGTGCCATTGTGGTGACAGTGACGGCTCCATCTTGCAAAGGCTAATAAAATGTTGCACGAGATTACCAGCAGAACTTGACGGAGATTTTGGAAACTGCAATCACCATTTTGTGCAGTTCCACGAAAATTGAGAGATGTTGCCGACGTGACATTTTAGTTGAACTACACAGGACACTCATTCCAAAAAAAGTGTTTTGTGCAGTTCACCAAAAGGTCACAATAGCAACAAGGTGAAATGGATATCCCTATCTGCACAAAATGATAGAAAGTAAACAGCTGCTGGTCAATAAGAATATATGAAACATATACAAAATGAAAAGAAGCATCTTAATTATGTTCATGGCAATCATGCAAGGACAGTAGAAATTTTAAAACGTCAGCAATGCTTCATGTTACCAGAAGCATTACGATCAACAATGAGATTCCTCAAATATGGGATTACTTTAATGGTGGCATTGCTTGTTTACCAGGCACAGTAAATCAACAGCAGCTGAAGAGTTGGTTTAAGGGCATGGGACCGTGGGGATACCAGGACACTTAGCAGCGTAAAGGAGCAACTTACTTATCATACTAGGGAAAACAGCAGGAGTGCCATTTGTAACACAGTTTAATTGCATCTTATCACTGGAGGCATTAGATTAACAATAACACCGGTTAGACATGTCCCTAAGGTAACAGTGTGATCGCTTCATTTTACATGCTCCCTTACATTAACAACAGCAAAAGGTTGGTATAAGGACATGCTACAGTGGACGCATCAGCACAATGTACCTACAAGGAGGCATAAAGTGGTGATGCCGAGTTTGTTCATGCTATGTGAGAGCAGCAAACCTAATCCTGGAGACCTTGTACTATGTGAGGGCAGAAAATCTAATCCTGGAGACCTTTTACTATGTGAGGGCAGCAAATCTAATCCTGGAGACCTTTTACTATGTGAGGGCAGCAAATCTAATCTTGGAGACCTTTTACTATGTGAGGGCAGCAAATCTAATCTTGAGACCTTTTACTATGTGAGGGCAGCAAATCTAATCCTGGAGACCTTTTACTATGTGATGGCAGCAAATCTAATCCTAGACATACTCTGTTGACTTGTCCATCAGCCGCCACTTTCTATCCTTTTTTCAACCAATAATAGATATGTTCCTTATCCAGTTTGTACTGTGTTTTCCCATTATTTCCCTTTTCAACCAAGAGACCGGTTGGGTATCCGGTCTCTACTACTTTCACCATATTATTTCCTCTTTGAATCAAGTCCTAGATTCATGCTACAACTTTCCCCCTTTCTTTGTTGTTTGAACAAAGCCCTAGATTCGAATGCATGAAGTAGCTTTACCTCTAATAATACTAAAAATTTAGGTGGCTTTGGAAGAGCTGATGGGAGTAGAAAAAGATGCACATGCAGACACGTGGGGAGATGGGGCAATAGAGCAAGGCCGCTTTCGAAGAACTTATACCTGAGGGTCGCCGGGATGTCGGCAGCGGCAGGTCGGATCTGCGGACAATACGGCAGGGAGGAAGAAGGGTTGGAAGACCTCCCGAGCCGGCACTGTGTCGGAGAGAATGGCACGGGCAGAGGATCGGGCCGCTCCGGCAGCTGTGGGTTTCCTCCCTCGACGGTGATGACCGCGTGAACGATGCACCTTTTAGTCCTCTACACACACCGGCCGAAGGGATCCGGCCGGATCTATGACCAGCAGTGAGCAGAGAGAAAATGTCGCTACCGTTGTCTTGTTTATATCTGGAGAGGATGAGATAATGAAGATAGCAACCCTAGTAAAGCAAGCGCTCAGGCCCCTGCGTCCATATATAGTGGAGTGATTATCTTTTTTCTCTCCACAACAAGCGTTCAGTTTTAGGCTTGCATTATTTCTAGAGGCCCAAAGATTCAGTTCACCTTTCTAGGTATTTTAGTTTCAGGCTTGCATTATTTCTAGAGGCCCAAATATTTAGTTCACCTTTCTAGGTATTTCAGTTTTAGGCTTGCATTATTTCTAGAGGCCCAAAGATTCAGTTCACCTTTCTAGGTATTTTAGTTACAGGCTTGCATTATTTCTAGAGGCCCAAAGATTAAGTTCCCAGTCAGCGGCAAGCGGCCCTGCTACCCATGCCAGTGTCGACCTCAACTCGCAAGGGCCGGCGTCGGAGGGGTTCCCGGGGCTTGGGCTCTACAGAGCCTTCCTCCAGAGCGACGATGGCGAGCTCCTCCCTCCGTGCGTGAGGGGCTCCGGGCTCCCTCCCTATCGTGAATGACTTCCGTGATGAGTTAGCTCATTCTTTGTTTCATGAAGTGTTTCTTTATTTTGTGAAGCTTGATTGACGACTTGCATGTTTAAGTGGGATATCTCATTTGTATGGACAAAGTAAAAATTATCATGTTTTGCATGCTTGATTTATATAGATGGTTCGTTTATGTCAATTGTGAGCGGGAGGAGGCCACAGAAGAGCCGACCACACCAAGAGGGTGCTTGATCCAAGGGACTTATTTTAGTATGACTAAAACTAGGGTCCAAAGTAGTCAAATGATTGAGATAGAGCATTTATTGTCAATCTAACCCTGCCATCCATACACCTCTTTGGTTTAGAGTTAGTTTAGGGTTAGAATCTAACTCTAACCTCTAACTGAGTTAGAGTTCTCCTCGTCTCGGTTCATCACCATCATACTTTCCCCATTCCTGTGTTTTCAGTATCCTGCGAATCAAAGAGGCCCTTTTTTGCGGGAAAAATCAAAGAGGCCCTTAGATTGGTTTAGGTCCGGTCATTTTTTATAAATGTGTTATGTTCAAAATTTAATGAACGTGCTCCGGTTTCATGTAGTAATTCATTCATTTATTTATTCTTCTACGGGGGGTTTGCATGTAATTCATGAGGTCTGAAATGTAAAGTACCCCGGCATATGCTCCGAGTCATGCATGCACCACGACCCAGATGCTCTATGTCCCACATGTCGGCGAATGGGAGCACATGGAAATAGCCTAGGAGTACATATAGGAGGATAAATGTGTGAAAAAATATGTTCTGTGAAGCATAGCCGCGGTTCGAAAAGGAGACCTAAAGTGATGACAGCTATAGGTCGCATGCACCCAACTAGTGGTACTAGACATACGACTAATTTTTCCCTCAAAAAAAGAGGCACGAGTGCTCAGTACTCCTATTCTATAAACACGAGTCCCATCTGACAACAACGTCTGTGCTACAGCTAGCTCTCCTCCCTCGTTTCTCTCTTCTAATTCTAAACTCGGCCGACGCCCGGTGGGCGGGGTGGGTTTGCTCAACTGCGGCCCCACCTCATAGTGAAAACGTTATGACTGGAATAAAAATGCCATATACTCCCTCCGTTCATAAATATAAGCCTTTTTAGATACTAGTTCAAATGGAATACAACATACAGATGTATGTAGACATAGTTTAGAGTGTAGATTCACTCATTTTGCTCCATATGTAGTAGTCACTTGCTGGAATCTTTAGGAAGACTTATACTTGGGAATGGAGGGAGTACTATACTAATAAAACATTAAGGCCACGAGGCGATGCAGTGCTGGTTACAGGAGGCAAGAAGAAGTGATGCATCCATCGACGACGTCCACCTCCTCGACTCAGGGCACCGACCCACCGAACGGCGCCTAAGTAGCAGCGGCTTTCGTGGCCAGGTCGACGTGCTTCTTAACAATGGCGTCCAAAGATTCCAGCCGCTGGAAGAAGGCCAACGTCTTTCTGTCCTTGCTTGCCTTGTAGTGGCCTATGTAGACGATTTCCTCGTAGAAGTGGATGTGCAGGTCGACGGTTTCTTCCATGGCGAGGCGCTGCGCGGCGAGCGCGGTCTCGAGGTGCACATTCTTCGTCGCGACCTCCGGCACCTGCAGGGCCACCAGGGCTTGAAAGAGTTCGTCACCATGTAGGCCGATGAGGGTGGCAGGCAATGAGGAGCCTGGGCGCGGGGGCTGGAGTAATACGACAAGGTCGTCCACGCGCTTCTTGACGGTGGTGAACTTGCGGATGGAGTTGACCATCATGTCGTCCATGCGAGAGGCGAAGCCGGCGTCGGCGAGGGCTACGATGCCTGTGGTCGCCAGCACCATCTGGAAATGTTGCACGGTGCGGGGCCACATGCCGGCGCCTTGGATGATTTGGCACAGTCGACTGCCGCTCGCGTCCATCGCCTCCATAGGTGCTTGTGGCTTCTGGTCACTTGGTCTTGGATTGGAGTGAGCAGTGTTGCGCAGAGACTTGGGAGTAGATGGATTGGAGTGGTGGGGCGCCTTTATTATATGAGAGTCCAAACTCTGTTGCATTCACATCGTGCTGGCTCTATTCTGCTTCTCCAATTAATTCCCTCTGCATGTAATTGAGGATGCATCATTGACCGTTCAACGTCTCGGGAACCGCTACCCTCTTCCTCCTTGGCATTCAAGCACCTATGGACCCGTCGACGATGAGGTGCCTATGGTGACTTCGTAAATTTCAAGATGATAGTGCCGTGCGTGTGTGCGTTCATAGGGGTGAGTGTATGCGCGTGTATATGAGCACTTGCCTCTGTACTGTGTCAAAAAAAAACGTAAATGCGTGTCAAAAAGAGACTAGTCAGTATACTCAATATTGTGCACCTCGGAGAGGAAAACGATAGAACTAGTACGTATTTATTTATGGTGCAGATTCACTCATTTTGCTCCATATGTACTCCGTCTCGGTGTAGTCTAGTCACTTGTTGAAATCTCTAGAAGGGCAAATACTCCTTTCTGGTTTACAGGGCTATACTAGCAAGTAGTTGTACGTACTAGTACAATAGTGGGCTCACATAGCAATTTTGCCTCATGCAAGAGCCTGGCTATATGTGTGCTCCAATGTTCGCAACTGCAACGTTTGGTTTGCGCTTGGCTCTTCGCCTCTTCGAGAAAATGAACAATGTTGTTACTACTAAAGCTTCTATAGTGTCGAATCCACTGCTGCATGTCCGTCCACCGCGAGCGGGACGGATAGCTTGTTGTAGAAGTACTACTGAGCAAAAGCCTGTCCTCGTTTGCAAGCAACCGCGCGCATGGGCGAGGGAGAAGGCGTGTAGTAAAATCAAGCTTCTCCTCATTGTACGAGTTAACGCGACACATCATAGCACTGGCCCCACATGCTTGCCTCTAAACTTGGCTGAAAGACCTGCAGTGTACAATATATTTGCCGCAACCTCTAACATTTACCCACCACAAATTAAAATATATGTGGCCGTATGCATCGTTCTGATGCAGAGGCCGGGGAGTCCCCCATTTTTGAAAAAAAAACAAATTAAAATATATATTCCTGTCTTGACCAGATGAGCGTGCAAACTACAATCACCAGGGTGACAGGTAGGGCCAGAAGACTATTTTTTTTTTTTAAACTTCGAGACGGCCACATAGCATGGAGCCGACCCCAACGATTTTAAGCTTACAGGCACGATACACGCTATCCTAGACTACTCTACACATGAAACTACCACACGAGCGTTTGGGCTGTGCTTGGCTCTTCGCCTCTTCGGGAAGTCGAACAATGATGGAGTACTACTGCACTGGAGGAGTACTACAGTACACTTCTGGCCATCTGACACCGATTGAACTGCTGCATGTCCACCGTGTGCGGGAGGGAGAGCGTGTAGCGAAAGCTTCTCCTAGTCTTGCCAGCCACCATGCTCATGGGCGAGGGAGGGACGCTCCTGCCTTTGCGTGTATGACAGGTGGGCCCAACAGGTGTGTGGCCAACCTGTCATACAGCCAAAGTCAGGTGCAGTTAAGTCCGCGAGGGAGAGGATAATCAAACTTCTTGTTGATGTACGAGTTGACGCGACACATCAAAGCACTGCACTCGATATATTTCAATAATTTGCATTTACCGATGCATTAAGTACAACGCATGCATGCATGCCGTGACTCTTCTTTTGATACTTGCATGTGTTGATTTAATGCACCTTGAAGTAGTACTCCCTCTGTTCCTAAATATAAGTGTTTGTAGGGATTCCATTATGAATTACATACGGATGTATATAGATGCATTTTAAGTGTGGATTCATTCATTTTGCTCCGTATGTAGTCCACCTAGTGAAATCTCTATAAAGACTTACATTTAGGAATGGAGGGAGTATAAAATATGTGACGGTAAAGCTTTGTAATACCCCGGCCCAAGTCGAGAGATGGTTGTGCACGAGGAGGGCGAGATCATGCAAACCGAACAGGACCCGACGAATGGATCTCTCTAAGGTCTCTATGGACCTCATCGTGCTCCACTGCCCCTTGTGCCTCCGCCCCTTGACGCCTCCAGTGTATGAGGTTCGAATACACCTCGTCCGTTTGGCTGATTGAGCAAGGTGCAGGCTTCTTGATTGATGTGTTGTTCGATTGATTTCTGAAGTGCAAGGGAGGGCACCTGGCCTGCGCGGACTGCCGCGTCGAGTGCCCCGGGAACCAGCGGCAGTGCCAGAAGTATGAGCGCGGCGGTAGCTTCGACGTGCGGAACAGTGCAGTGGACTCCGTCCTTTCGTCGGTGAGGGTGGAGTGCTCGCACGAAGGCTCTGGGCTCTACGTCACTTACCACAAGCTCGCCGATCACCAGAGCGTGTGTCCGCTCGCGCCCTGCAAATGCTCCATGCCCTCAAAGGTGGCACGTTCCCTCTTAGAACCACGAGCTTCCAAATCGGCCCAATTTTTTTACCACAACATGTTAGTGCCATGACATGACACCATGCCAAGTTTCATGATTTCTAGCCGAGTTTTGGATTTACATGAATTTAAAATCTAAGTTTCTCGATGTTCTTGGCAGAGTCATGACGCCCAAATGTTTGAATTTCATTCTCATTTCTTCCATGGGACCTAGAAATTCAACCAAGGACACACATGTGATTTTTCAACCCACTTTGGTGCACCGGAGCATGTGCATGCAATTCATATTTAGATTATGCACATTAAAAGTCCAGAAACCCAATTAATGTATAAAAAGGCCAAATGAACCTGAAATAATTCCAAAATTTAACAGGGCACTTATATAGTTCTATGTTGCTTCTATAAATAAAATCAGGGGGAGGCAGCGTATATCGTTTCGCACACAAAGGTGACACGTTCCCTCTCGGAACCACGAGGCTTGTTGAGAGAATCTCCGGTTTTGCAAGAGGCTTATACCAAAACTTGTCCCAATTCAGCCAAAAATTATATGTATGAAAACAGGGTTTAGATTATCCCGAACATCTGCTACCTAGACTAATAATGTACGATGGTTTGAATTCAACATAAAATGGATACAAATATTTGAATTGGAGAGCGTATGGTACATGTAGTTCATAGTGAAATATGATTACTGCTATATGCATGTCTTTTTGTTATCAAGATAATATTTAAATTATTGTATAACTTGACAACAATCGTATTCAAATAAGGAAAATTGATTCAAATTTAGTCCATATGGTAGACGACAATATATAGGTTCACGTGGTGGAGTAAAATGTTCATATATGATGGAAGATCAAAATGTACGACTACATCAATTATAAACCGCAAGGTCACCTAATGATATATTCGAATTCAACATAACGTGGATTCAAAAATTGAAATTTGAGATCATGGCATCTGTAATCATATATAAAGGGACATTACTCTTTCTTTGGTGAGAATTGATTTGTTTTTTTTGTTGTTGTTGAGGGAAGTGCGAATCGATTTGGTACTTTGCAGGGTAATCTTGTTCTCCCGATTTTTTTACATTTTTCTTGTAGTTATTTCAATGGCATCTATAGCAATATAGTAAAAGGGGACATGACTCTCTTGTGTCTTGTATGAATTCTTTTTTTTACACGTTAAGTTTGTTCTGCCGAACAAGGAATCCGCACCTTGTTATCCCGAAATTTTCAAGCTCGAGTATCTTTTGTCTCACCTGCTTTGAAACTCCCGCTTCTTCAACCCGCGCCATGCCGTGTTATCCCGAAATTTGGACGCGCGCGAGAACTCCCTCCTCATCTGAAATCGCTCCCGCAGCCCAGACACGCGAAATCCCCCTTCTACCCCTCAACCGGAAACGAAGCTCCACGTCGCGGTGTCAAAACCGGTGGGGGTACGCTGGTAACTTACCCTACATTTCGGACAAGCGCGTCCCTAAGCTTGGCTCCCCCTCCCCCTTCGCCCCCCCATTCGTACACCGAGGCCGCCAAAACCCGCGAAACCCCATGCTCCTCTGTCGGCCTCCCGACCGCCGCCCAACTGGAGACTCTTCCCCGACTACATCATCCACCGCAGCAGCTCACCGTCCCTCATCCACTGCACCGGATGAGGATCCGTTGTCGATCTCATCGTCCCGCCGGATCAGCCGCCCCGTCCTCCACCTCCAAGGAGCTGCCCCGACGCTCGCCTCGTCTATCGCGCCACCTCAATCCCCACAGTGCCGTCTTGACCTGCCCCATCAGAACCGCAACACCCTCTCCAATTCCTCCGATGATGCCGAGGCCAACTCGGCGCCACCAAGGAGGTTCTGCACTCACCGCTGCATTTTATCTTTTATTCGATCTCATGGGGCTGCTGGTGCTCTATACCGAGCAGACATGGCATCTCCATCGACGGCGCCGTCGCCGGCCACATCATCCATGGCGTCTCTCCCCCATGTCGTTGCTTCCTCGGCAGCGACTTCCACAACGGCACTAGCTGCAGCTGCTCCGGCTCTCGCTCACGCTACGGCTCTGTTCTTGCTGTCGGTCGCGCTGCTGCACTGCTCCTGCTTTCGTTCGTGCTGCTGCTCTGCTCTTGCTCTCGCTTACGCTGCTGCTGCTGCTGCACGACCTCCGGCAGCTACAGGAGTTGCTGCTTTAGCACTCGCTCACGGTGCTACTAGACGACTTGCTCTCTGCTAGTGCATTCCCTGCTCGAGCGTCTGCTGATTTAGATCACTGCTTCTCTGCTACTAGTGCTCGAACGCCCTAAACATATATTGCAATACTCTATTACTAGTTCAATCAGTTTCGACAGTAAAATTCAATTTCGACTGTGAAGTTCATTTTCTTCAGTTAAGTTCAGAGTGTACAGTACTTACAACATCTGTCGGAGCGGCCGTGGCGCGGCTGATGCGTTTTACATCTAGCACTTTTTGGTGATGTATTTTACATCATCTATTGCAGATGATATTAGGGTCCCACTTCAGATTAACGTTGTCTATCTTGTCATGCTTCAGCCTCGCCGTCGCACACCTTAGCAGAGATGCTCCTACGACGGAACCGTCCATCACAGCGGAGCAGTAACCTCGGCGCCG
Source organism: Triticum aestivum (assembly GCF_018294505.1). Classification (NCBI taxonomy): domain Eukaryota; kingdom Viridiplantae; phylum Streptophyta; class Magnoliopsida; order Poales; family Poaceae; genus Triticum; species Triticum aestivum. The sequence goes on from NC_057798.1 coordinate 242,620,451, forward strand.
TTTCCAGAGGCCTCGGATCTTCTTCCCCGCCTCCGACAGCCACACCAGCATCATCACCATCCTCCAGGTCCAACCCAATGATGCTGAGGTCCACAAGGCTATGCCAAAGAGGTTGTACACTCGTCACATCACTTTGTTTCTCCATTCCTCTGTTCTTCCAATTCATGTGAGCCAAACACCCAGGTTGACTGAAATCCTATGTTTCCAAATGCTCTTTTTTGCACGTGCATTCCTATCCTATTCCTATGTTTTTCCTGTCCCTGCGTTTATAGAATCCTCCAATTCTAAGGAGCCCTTATAGATTTACTTCATTTTCAGATTGGCGTCAAAGAAAACTCTGTGTGTTATGTCCTGCTCCTGCCGTGCCGTCATCCACCCCACCTGAGGTGCACCATCGATAGAAGCGTTCACTGCAGCAGAGATCCCCCTGCAGACTTTCTTTCGCCGCCTTAGATCATCTTCCCCATTGACGGCAGCCATGCCAACTGCATTACCATCATCGACTGAGCAGATGAACCTGAGGACTACACAGTTCCGGAAGAGAGGTCGCGGTCTTTCGTGTTTGCTTACGTTATACATCGGTTATTATTACCTGCTACTTTATCGTTCAATCTTGAGTTTTGAATTGCCCATGGGTCTCATATCAAGCCAGCAATGAATAGTATCTGTCTACTATCTGGTTCATCTGGGGTCTTCTATGTGGTTCATGTTGGGTGGGCAACAAACAATAGATGATCCATTGCCTATCTTTTTAAACTGAAGCTATAATCTACCTGCTATCATTAGTTTTGGATCCATCCACTCGTTTGCTACCATCAGTCTTGATTTTTTCATGCACCCCTTAGGCCTTACAAAATCTAACTATTTTTTTTATTATGCATGTCAGATATTGTACACAATCGTACTGAACATGTAGAGAAAAAGAGAAGACCGTTGTGTGCGAATATAATGTCATGCAGACGCCGCTCCATAGTGGGCGAAGTGGCCCCCCTCTCCTGCATTTCCAGATTGTATTCCAGAGGAAGATAACTGTTCAGATGGAGATTCAGAAGGAGCCGACCACGCTTGTTTACCACCTGAGGTGTTTGCTCTAACCTGGCATGCTGATGTTGGTCATATCATGCATATGGCGCCTTGCATTGCTTACATTATACATCTTATATGTCATCAGCTTAGTTTAGATTTGCTTTGTGTGAATGCCACCTGTTTGGTTTCTATATCATACTCCCACCATTCCTAAATATTTGTCTTTTTAGAGATTTCAACAAGTGACTACATACGGAACAAAATGAGTGAATCTACTAAAATATGTCTATATACATCCGTATGTGGTAGTCCATTTGAAATCTCTAAAAAGACAAATATTTAGTAACAGAGGGAGTATATGGAAATTATGCAATGCCATCTTCTTTAGCCAGGCATCATATACGTGAATCATGCAATGCCATCCTATTTAGCTAGTCATCGTATATGTGAATTGTATCGTGCCATATTTTTTTCCATAATGTATTGCATTTGTCAACAATGTTTATACATTCATCTACTCTTCCTGTGCATCAGCCATTTGAGTCGGTCATGGGAAAATCTGGAGTGAAAACAAGGTCTTCTGAGCAGTCAGTGCTACCTGTCGATGCAGATTTCTTGTTGGTTACAGATAGCTCCTCAGAGGAGGATTTAGAGAGAGACGACCAGTCGTATTCCCCCCCGAGGTGCATGCTCTAACTTGGCCGGGTTATATTGCTCATATCATGTATATGGTGTCTTGCATTGCCATGCCATCTGCTTAGATTAGACATGCTTTGTGTGAATGCCTCCTGTTTGCTTTCTATATCAGATATGTGAATTATGCAATGCCATGTTTTTCAGCCAGTTATCATATATGTGAATTATGCACCGCCATGGAGCCAGGCATCATATATGTGAATTATCTCATGCCATCTTTTTTTCATTACGTATTTCATTTGTCGACAATCTGTGTATATTGAACTACTCTTCATGTGTATCAGCCATTTGAGCCGGTTATGGAAAAATCTGGAGTGAAAACAAGGTCTTCAGAGCAGGCAATGGTACCTGTTGAAGCATATATCTCGATGGTTACAGGGAGCTCCTCAGAGGAGGATTCAGAGACAGATGACCAGTCCTATATCCCACCTGAGGTGTATGCTCTAAGTTGCAATGTTTATATTTCGCATATGATGCATATGGTGTCTTGCATTGCTTAGTTTAGACATCATATGCACAATATTGAATTCTATCTGCTTAGTTTAGAGATCATACATGCGAGTGCCAGCTGCTTAGTATATGAATCAATTATGTCAATTATATCATGCCATCCTGTATACTTAGACAACATGTATGTGAATTATTTCATCCCAACCTATTTTAGAAAGACATCATATAGTTTTGTCATGTCATCCTGTTTAGGTATGCTATCCTATTTAGTTAGGCATCATATATGTGAAATTGTTTCATGCTGTCCTGTTTGGTTAGACAACATATATGTGAATTACCACATCTGTCTATAATACAATGTCTGTACGTTCAATTTCTTTTCTTATTTATCAACCATTTGAATTGGAGGGGGTGATGGTAGTATCTAAGGGAGCAAAAACCCGTTCTTCACAAAAGACAGTGCTACCCGTCGATGCAGATAGATCCATGGTTGTACTGGCCCACAAACTAGCCCCACCACACATAATCGAGACTCTTCCAGATTGCACACTTACACCGTTGGGCAGAGAACCAGCTACAACCCATCTAACTGCAACTCCAGCGGATAGTAACCCACTTATAGTTGACAAAGCACCATGTCCACCACAGAGTACCCCCACACAAGCAGTTTGTAAAGCTACTGCAGTGCCCGAAGCACGAAGACCACCACAGCTAACCCAAACTCCACGTTTAAAGCAGAAGAGCAACTATTCTCAGGTCAGATTCCGTAGCTATGGTCCATACTCCTTTGCTGTTGCATCACTGTATTTACTCATACCAACTACTTTCGAAATTGAAGGATCCAATTGAAACTCCAATGGCGCAACAGGTATGTTTTAAACCTATTTCTTTAACTGGATTGCTGTTCTATCTTCTTGCTCTATGTTGATTTCAGTTTAAGTTGTATAAACAGTTATGTTCTCATGTTATGCACATTACAAGTGCTGCCAATGCTGTGTAGTTGCTCACACTTATATTCTGTCTATGCTGATGTGTCTTAAAAATATATGAGTTGAACTGTGTCTCTATCTTGATTAGGGAACATAAACTAGAATGATATGGACAATACAATGACCATAGTACATAGATATATGTTTGTTTCATGCTGTTATCCTGTCCACCTTACTACTGAACCAGTTTAGCAAAATGAGTTTCGTATACTACAAGCTAAACATGTGATGTGTCTGCTTGTTTCTCTTGTAGTTTGCAAACAGAATATTGGAGAAGAGCACCCCACTATGCAATGGTAGAGAAAGTAATGCAGATAAGGTTCAAGATAGTGAGACAACCCTGTTGGTCTCCAAGAAAGGTGATAAAAACGATCTTGTAGACAGTGAGAAAACCCCACAGTCCTGCGTTGATGTAGTGTTCGAGTTACTGGCCAGTACCGCTGGCACAAGCTCTTCGAACTTGCTGCCTGAATCACTTCGGTTTCTTCAGTCTCAGCTACAAGCTAAAAGGCATCAGTCAGCTGTGCTGCGGCAAGAAGCCCAAGGACTGAGGAAGTCCCTGCAGAATTCAGATGCGTACTTTCTTGTGCAACAGCAAGCGCTAGAGGATTTAAGCGCCAAACAAGAGAAAGTTAATAAGCTTGCTAAGCATCTTTCCAGCATTATGGGTACCCAGGATATTGTTTCTTAAACTCTTCTGAAGTGGTTTCAGTTCTGGACTTGTTTTGCTGCGGCGTTTATATGCTGCTTTGTTCCCTATATTTGCACTTGTGGCGAACTTTGATGCCCAGTGGATGTAATATGTGTAATAGCCGTGATAGCCTAGCATAAGTTGCTTGCTTATTTATTTCCTTGTTGTCTTGTTTATTTGTTTGCTTGTAGTCAGTGCGGTTCTTTTTTCGCGGTTTGCTAGTGGCTGCAATAACCTATTTTTTAAAACTAGGCCACAATAATCATGGACTAATATTTACTGCAGTGACACTGGGCCTCCTACGGGCCATAGAAACAGTGGGCCTTCTACGGGCCAGAGAAACAGTAGGCCTTCTACGGGCCGTAGAAACAATGGGCCTTCTACGGGCTATAGAAACAATGGGCCTTCTACGGGCCGTATCATCAATGGGCCTTATACGGGCCGTATGATCGATTGACCAAACATGGGCCAATAACATGCCGCATTATGGCCGTAAATGGGCTAGAGTTGGAATCGTCCGTTCATGGGCCGACCATAATGGGCCATCGTTAATAGGTCGTATTTGATGACGCTATGAAAACGGCCCAACGTATTAACAGACCACAAACGGGCCGACTGTAACCGGGCTGAATTTGGCCCACAAGCAGAAAATGACAGTAACGGGCCGTAAGTAAACGAATGCTGGAAATGAGCCCAAGAATAAATGGGCTCTGAGAAGGCCGAAAGATAACATGGGCTGGAAATGGCCCAACTGAATAACGGGCCCTTAATGGGTATAAAGTGATACACTGTTCATTACGGGCCAGCTTCACCACGGACCGTTAATGGGTGTAAAGTGATACACTGTTCATTGCGGGCCAGTTTCACCATGGGCCGTTAATAGGCCAAGAGTTACATAGGGCCTCATATGGGCCAAAAGACATCATGGGCCATACATGGGCCAGAAGTGAAAATGGGCTGGAATCATATTGGATGGCCCAGATGACGCTACTGGGCCTAATTCGGATAGGGCGTAACAGGCCTTGGGTTAGCGGGCTGTAAATGGGCTATATGCGAACAGGACATTAACAGGTTTTCCATGGGCCGGCCCGCCACCTTTTGACCAAGTCAAACGGGCCGGCCTTTTCACAGGAATGGGCCTCTGTTGGGCCGTGCCACGTGTCGATGTATCATAGGCGCCTTCTATCCAATGAGTGGATGACATCTGTCCCAACGATGAGCCGACATGTGTTTCCTCCAGCCAATGATGATTTTACACGTGGAAAATCCCCATTGGTCGGGGCTGTTAACGGGTTATCGGATCCAAAACCCGACCTGATAGCTTAACGGCGTTCCGTTACGGTGGATGCCATGTGTCGGTCACCCTTGACGAAAGCACTTCTGTGATGCGCGATTTATCATCATGGAAGTGGACACTTCCGTGATGATAATTTTGGTAATGTCATGGAATACTTCTACGACAACACATGTATGACTATCTTGATTCTGTCATAAAATCGTCATGGATGTACATGCATGACAAAAAATGGGACCTACTGTGACAAACATGTATCATCACGGAAGTGTATTTTTTTTAGTGTCAAGAACTATAATATCTTTGCTCAAACTGCTCTCCAGCGGTGTTGCCTTTGAACTGCTACCATCTGGTAACATGGATGGTGCACTGCTTACACAAATATATTTTGGGGTTGTACATTGTGTCCTAGTGTGAACGACATCCTGAAAGGTTTTCGCTGGACATAAGTAAGAGATAGTTATCGCATGATCCAGGCAGTAAGCTTACATGGTAAACGACATACGAATTATTGCCGAGCATGGCAAGCTATATTTAAATGGTTAGAAGCAGCATCAGCCGAAAAGAAATTAAGTAAGATGAAACTAGGGATGTAAGTGGCAAAATAACGACATCCGCCAGTCCCATCTAGTTAGTTTTTGCTAGCTCCCTAGTTCATTTTCCTCAAAAAACAAAAACTCTTTTGAACTATCATACCACTAGTGGACTTTAATCGGGATTAAACGGGACCCAGTTGACATCCCTAGTTGAAAGGGAGTGTACCACCGCTATATTTAAGTTGCCAAGGCATCTAAGAAGTTGAAATAATCTGAGAAAGCACTTAACAGTGTGGCCTCATATAAACTACGAAGACAGTCTTGTGATGAAGTTCGGAGGAAAAGTTAAGGACTCAAATGAACTAGGCATGCATTTCTTTACGATAGTACAGCAGGCACTGCTGACATATTGGCCAACTCAGGTATAGTGTAACAAGTAACAAACAAGCATTCAAATCAAACAATACAGCAAAGCAGACAACTGAACTATTTGTAATTCTCTAGGATTACAGGTTGAGGGCACAAGCCAAGAAAGCTGCCCACTCGCATTACATTTCACATGTACTAAAACACACCGGCTTACCATATGTTGCTGTGAAGCCTCGCTGCTGTTGCAATGTTCTTTGAAGATATCGTCAGCATCCCGTGGTTGCAAATCTAGTTGTTGTAGTTTATTCTGCACCCTCTATTTAGGTAAAATTAATTTTAATCGCATGCACTGGTCCGAATTGATCATCAATGGTTCATCTAAACTAATGAAATAAGGGTGTGTGCATACACGACAATATATCTGCTTCCCTTTATTTTTATGCTTGTTCGAGGTGCCAACCCCAAAAGAACAAATATTTTGCTTGATGGGGTTGGCAGCTCCATAATTAATAGAAGCATCAAATTAGTCATGCAACTTGGGAAGATCAAGAACACACAAAGAAGTAATGAACAGAGGCTCAGAGCAGTGATGTAATAGCTAGCATCAGAGAATGTAGGGTAAAACGAATAAAAAGCAGCGGAACCACATGCTAGTTTGCTGATATGTAATTAAGCAGAGAGAACATGAAGCAGTCTGATGGAACCAACAGGTGGCATCAGAACAACACCATTATCATAAATATAGCATGCAAGAAGTAAAATAGTAGGCAGTGATATCTAGGAAGTACAGTAATACTTAGGACAAAACTAAAGCATATTAACTATATGTGCATTGGTATGTAATTTAGCACATGTAACATGTTCACTGCCAGAAGTATGGCCCTACAGGTGCAAGTAGAATAACGTGTCTCATGAAAAATTGAATGATGCCCTGAAGAAATTCAAAGGTGCAGTGCTTATGCTAAGAAAGTGAATGTAGGCGCCGGCCGTTGGATAATAGTACCTGATTCTCAGCGGCGTATGGGTATCATTGTCATACTTGATAGCTAAGGATCGTCGATGGTGCTCGTGTTGCAGTTGAGTTTGGTCCGACTGTCGCCGTCGCTGAAGCGGCTCCGATGCTACGGTTGCGGTGCCTGTCAACATACAAGAAAGCTCATCTGTAGTAAGTGAACAGTTGCACGATAAAGAGAAAAACCGAAGGAGTACAAATCAAAATAACCTAATGAGGCTACAGCGTCGGTAAAGCAGGGCCGGTGGAGCTGAATATGGCGTCTGTGGAGCGGGTCCAGTGCAGTGGACAAAGGCTTCGACGGGCGCATTGTACAGTGCTTTCGGTGAGGCGGATCTGCTGCAGCGGACGAGGGCTTGTATGAAGGGCCAACGATGGGGCGGACGAGGGACTCAGTGAAGGGCCTACACTGTGATGGACGAGGGTGCCGGTTAGGCAGATCCGGTGCGGTGGACCATGATGGCGGTCAAGGAGATCTGGAGTGGTGGACAAGCCAGTCGCTGAAACGACTCCGGTGAAGTAGTGAGTTGGCAGTTGGGGGTTCCAAGGTGCGGAAGGTAGATCCGGCGGGGTGTGAGGTCCACCGCTGCGGCGGAGGACTAGATTTGGCGGCTTGTCATGGTTGAGGGGTGGGCAGGGGAAGGGGAGGAGCTCTGGGGAAGAATGTTGGGGGCAAAGAGGGGAAAACAATGGAGTTACCAAAGCAACCCTTTTACGTTCATGTGGCAGGAGTAAAATAGGAATATCGCGGGGCTAAATTTTCGGGCGCGAGATATTTTGATGTGTGCAGGAAGTTTGAAAGCTTTTGGCGGCTGAAATTATATTCTGCTCTTGGACATCCGACTATGATATCATGGCAGAAAATTTGTTTGTTTTGCACGCAAAAAAGTGCAAGTTTCGAAAATCAATGTCTCCAACTCGAAACTTAGATTGTCCATTCAATTCAAATATGGATCATTGAGCTAGTACAAGCAAATACCATCATACGGTCCAATTCAAATGAAATTCCAAATGTGTTTATCCTAAATATGATGACAAAAGCAAAAATGTGTATGTGTATGAATAAAGTGGATGATTATAAAGTTTGAACATGCCCGTATGTGTATATCTCTAGGTTTGATATATGAATTTGAAATCACGAAATCCCGGCTTAAAAAATGTACCTCCGTTTAAATGAATTACAAAAGCTAATGATGAAGTCGAATTCCCAAATTCCAATCTTAGGTTTGTAATTCTGGTACATCAAGGTATATCAGGCATGTTCAAAAGTATCATTATCTCATAGGACAAACTATGAAACAAATTGATCAACCATGAGTGCACACACTATTGACCATATATATCTCAATTATGCTAAAGTCCCTCAGATATAGACACCTCACTCTTTATCTGAAGCCACCCCCACACACACAGATGTTGTTCTCTCCCCCACACACCAACACACGAGCACATTATCACCCCTCTCTCTTCTAAAGTCTGGACCCCAATATAGGTCTCTATCACTTTGTCTCTCGGGCATGCACACATCTCTTCCCCCGCTCTCTAGGTCTCCCGGCATCTCTCTTTCCCAAGCACACACACTATGTAGAGTGTATCTTTCCCATACACACAAAACGTCGCCCCAAACGTCTATCTCCCTAGTTATGTGGTTCTCGCACACTCACCTCACACACCACCCCCACTGCAAACAAGTACACTTTGTCTCCTTGTGCACCACTCTCCTCTTTCTATCTCTCCCACATGCGGACCCGCCCCAGCTCCTTCCCTGTATACATATATGTCGTGACTCTTTCCATAGCTCCCTAATGTATCATCGTTCTCAATCTCGCACATTGTTCTCTACACCATCTATTCTAGATCTCTCATGAAGTCCCTATCTCACACACGATGACTCGCTTCCCTTGCGTCTTCGTACATAAGCCAATTTCGAACAACATCAACATTGTCTCCCTATCTATACGCCATTTATGGACACAAACGAACCCTCTCTCGCCCCCTCTCTTCCTCTCTCTCTCTCTCTCTCTCTCTCTCTCTCTCTCTCTCTCCGTCGCTAGCTCTCTCTCTCGCTCGCTCTCACACCCCTCTCCCACACACACTTGATGTCTCTTCCAAATAGTCTGCTCCCCCCGCCTGCACCCATGCTACCCCACTACTACACATGTCACACCATTCCCCCTTCCCTTATGCTAGGTTTACGTCATTAGTGGTCTCTCTACTCCACATACACACACTCCCTCTCACACACAAATGCGCATACAAACACACACAGACACGCACAAACACCCATTTATCTGGATCCTCATCTCTCCCCATGTCCGCGTGTGTATCTCACACACTCACTCTCTGATTATGTATATGTGTCTCCATGTTACACAACACAAAGCCCCATGTACATGTCCCTCTCTTTCCTCCACACACATAGACACAAAGAATCTCTTATCATTGCCTCAGTCCCTAGACATATCACACATGCACACTATCTCTCTCTCTCTCTCGCAAACATGCTCAACAAGGGTTTCCCCATGAATAAGTTACCATCTATTCATCAATAGTCGTGGCAGTACGGCGAACACGAGACGTGAAAAAGAATAAATCTGCACGTGCTTAGACCAGCTAGTATGACTACTAGGACTAGAGCAAGCCAAAAAGTGCACCGCCGTCACCCCCTCCTTATCAGCGGCGGGAAAACCTTTGTTTTACACAGTCGAGAAGTCATTGTGCTAAGGCCCCACATGCTGAGGCGTTGAATAGAATGTAGATTCTAGTTTACAGAAACAAGTATCGATAATACGTTTGTATCTCCATACTTATATTTCTTCTCTTATAAAAAACCAAGTTGGTGATGATGGTACGCGTGCCATCTTGCAATATAGACCGTCCGATCTATATCTGACGGATGGAAATTAAACTAAAGGATACCCGCACCTCTCTCCACATTTGCAGACAAGGCCTTCCCTCGTTCATCCTTATCTCCAACAACCTCATTGTTGAGAAATTAAGAAAGGAAGCCTCTAGAACAAACTGGCCTGGTGGCCGTTGCCAGCGTCATCAATCCCCATGCCTCTGCTCAGTCCGACCACCAATCACCACCACGCCCCACTCCTCTTCTCCTTATCTCCTATTTCTCGAGATATCATTAGTTTTAGACATGGGATTACTCCCGCATGGGTCAATCACAACAAGTATTTTATAAAAAAATGCATCTTGATGTTCCGTGCAATGCACGGATCTTGCTAGTACTCCTACAGAAGACTAAGTTGGTGATGATGGTGTGTCTGCCATCCGTCGTTTCTGACCATTAGATCTACATCTAACGAATGTGAGGTAAGTTGTTGCCTTTTATCACCAACATCCCACTTCTCTACCAATTTGCAGAAAAACCCATAATTAGTATCTTATAACCAACCACATCCCTCCCTCACCTCACCAGAACAGCCCAAGCAATATATTCTAATTGAAACATAATATATCTCTAGTGATATATGTATATCAAAATTAGAGTGTTTTGTATCAAGTTTGTGAATAAGTATTATTCTAATTATGATCCGTTGCAACGCACTTGAACATTGCTAGTATTTCCAACCATGCAAAAAAAAAATCCTAGTATTTCCATAGTTTCGAGTTTTCCATCAAGATATTAGTCACTCACGGTTGATATTTACTTTCAATCATGTACACATATGCACTATGTAACTAGCCTTGCTTATTGGCTTCCAAAACTTAACTTCCACTCCTACTTACAATATGTAGAGTATTTAACAAAAAACTACCACTTTCAACCAGCCCTAGGAAGAATCTATTGTACAAAAAATAGCAAAAACATACCCAAAATTTCTTAATCCATGCCAAAAATTACTACCTAGTGTCGATTAGGCTCGTTTAAACCCGCTTATGATAGGGTTGGCCCACACGTCCATGCTGACGAGGCAGCTTAAACCAACACATTTTGTTTGACCGTTGACACGAGGGACCCACATCTAACCTTTTATCCTGTTATTCCCCCTCAAATCATTATTTCTCCTGAACATTACTTCAAACAGTACTGATGCGTGTTCGTCGGTGGCACCGGTGATGAGTGAGTTGGCCGCCGCTCCGTCGGACGGGCCGGACACCGTGCTGGCCTTCGCTCAAGCCAGATGGCTGGCCTTAGCGCGGCGCGTGCGAGCAAGCCGCCGCGCCGCCGTGCCAATCTAGCTAGCAAACCTTGCAGACAAGCAGCTGGGCGGAGCTATCATGGCTAGCTAGCAGCCGCGAGCGCCGGATGGAGCTGGCATCTGGGCTGCCGCAAGACGGGCTCCGCACCGCCGGTGGTTTTGACCTCGCCTTCTGCCGGCAGCGGTAGCTGCGTCCCGTGGCCCAGGATGACTAGGTGGACGGGCCGGAGGTAGGAGGTCACTCGGGGATTTTGTGCAGACTGACATGTAGGTCCCACAAGTCATAACGCCTAACTTCCCGGTCGAATAGAAGGAGTTGACTTAATGGGTGACATGGGTTGAAACGTGCCTATAATGGCACTTTGTAGAGTAGTCGTTTCTTGGTAGGGCTAGTTGGTAAGGGCATGTACAATGGTTGATAAGATAGTCTTATCTTAAGTCTGCCACGTATGCAAGTGGTAGTAGTTTCTTGGCATTATTAGTGGTTTCTTGTAAGGAACAATGTACTACTAGTGACAAAAGGTGATTCTAGGTTGCGTTGTACTCCAACGAGTACTACTAGTGGTCGTGGGAGTGTATACCTCATTTTGTGGGTTCGATCCCGGCCGAACGCATGACGGCCTTTTTTTAAAATAGTAACTTCGCTGCGAGCCAATATTGTACACGGGTAGTTTGAGTTTTGAAGTCAAACTGACGTGCGGCACCACAATCTTGGTGCACTGGATAGCCTAGCCACGTGAACGGGTTTTCCTTCCCATCATCTCGTGGCTCGCGTGCTCGCCCTAGCTGCACCTCGCTTGCAGCTTCCTCATCAGCTAGTAGCATATTTAAACTAGCGCCTCCCAATTAAGCCCGAGGAGCCGGAAAAGCCTGGCAGGGCATTGGGAACTGTGCAATATGGCTCTGTACGTAAAGTGCTCTACTACTACTTTGTAGATTGTGGTGTTGCACGCATATATTTCACTCCATTATCGGCTCTATAAAAGAAATTCCTCTTGACGATTTTTTTTGAAACGAAGGCAAAAGCTTTGCCTCATCTCATTCATAAAGAAGGAACTACTAACAAAGTTCGACGAGATCCATTACACCTCCACAAAGGGAAGCGAAAAGCCTAGTCTCGCTGTATCAAATAACTCAAATGTTCTGCCCCCACAGTAACCGTCGCTGATAAACAAGCTGCTATTGTGTGCATGAGAGGAGGGGCTGAGTAGGCCAGCTACGTGAGAGGAGCAGCTAAATAAAGCACCGAGAGTACCCACTAGGCCACTACGCAGGTGTACTTTCCCAGCATTGATAGTACAGTAATGGTTCTAGAGAACAGTAGTACCCTCCACTTCCAACTGTAGCTCCTTGGCCCTAAGATTCAAGAGTTCAAAACTGGTGCACTATACTAGAAGTACAGTACATCACACTACTAGTTGAGAAAGTAGTACTAGTACTGCTACAGTAAGAGTACGTACTCCTCCATCCCATAATGTAAGACGTTTTTTAACACTAGTTGGTGTGTACAAAAAATAGCAAAAACATACACAAAATTTCTTAATCCATGCCAAAAACTACTACCTAGTGCCAAAAATTTCTTACTAGTGCTATTATTTACAATATAATGCAATCCCATAACGTCCCATAATGCTTGTACTAGTAGTAAATAATAGCCTTACCCCTTCGCTAAGGAATGATCTACAGTTTGAAGGGACGAGGCCCTGAGGTTACTACGCTCTTATTTCCTCCTCGCCAGTTCCCCTCCCCCCGAAGAGAAGGCAGTTCGTCGCTGCTCCCATGGATTCGCCAGGCGGTTCTCCTCCTCGTCGGGGCTGGGAGACCTTGGACAACGATCCTCTAGGAGAAATCGCACGCCACTCCGACGTCCTGACCGCCGCAAGACTCGGTGCTTCCTACACCAACTTTTTCAAGACGGTGCTTAAACAAGCTTGGGAAAAGGCCATGCTTGTTGGTCTTCCATGCGTCCTCGAGGAGAAGGTTCTTCTTTGGGACAATCCTTCGAATAGTCCACCGCTCCCTGGCCATGGTTGCACGTTGACTCCACTAGAGTTGCCGACGTTGAGAGGTAGTCGGATTTTGTCCGATGAGCAGGTCAGTGATGGAGTTTGATCATGTAGTACTTAGTTATTCCATTTCCATCCTAATTTCTCCGCTGCCCACCATCTTATATATAGGTCTGGGTCGGTGCCAACAAAGATTGGCTTGCATACCTCCGGCCGGATACCACCATCATTTTGCACAACATCCATAGCAGTGCGGCCGTTCCCGTAGACCCCTTCTCCACCATTGGGATCGGCCTTCCGGACTGGCTGGGCTTGAATACGTATGATGATTCCTACATGAGATTGAATAAGATAGCAATTAAGGACCTGCCTACAAAGCGATGCGGCTACGACGATTACTATCTCATCGCGGTGTTCGACATAAGGATTGCCATCAATGCAAGAGGCAGTAACGGCAGAGGCTGGCGCATGTTGGCGGCGGCAGATTTGTACCCCTACACGTTCGAAGACGTCGTGCGCCATCTAGGCCGCATCTTCGCAGTGACAAGCCAGGGGACTTGTTTCATCTGGTTGCCATCCTACGGTATGGGAGATTACAAATGGAATGCACAAACCATCATTTACATCCCTAACGATACTCCATTATTTTGCAGGGACCAGTCATCCGCCGATCAAAATAAGATCGCCGATCCTGGATGTGCATTCGCATCCGCAACTCGGTCTAACCTGGAACCTTGTAGCTGACATTGGCATATTGGGATCAACTATCGTAGCAGTCGTTACCCATGGTACCACTGATGCGCAACATGGTCACACAATCTACCACGATCGGACAGTCACCATCTATCCAGGTATTCCATTTTTAACCCTCTCGCCTTCTCTTTCATTGTTGTACTACTTACTAGTACTATTAGGAGTACTTTTTACCTCGGAGGACGCGTATAGCTAGCTAGGCCCTTGAAGACTTGAAACCACTAGCTGCCACCATTTTTGTTTTTCCATGTCTTACTATCTCATCCATGTAGCCAAGAGTGGCTATATATAATAAGCCGGTTATTTTACTTCCTCTATATCGGAGTAGTACTACTTGCCGCACAGTATTACTGACCGCCATATTTGAGCACAATATTATTATGCATGGACCTTGACTATGTACGTCACCACATGTCTAGATATGAGATGCCGCATGTACCAAATGAACGACGCCGAGTTCAACCCCCGTGATGCTACGTGGGTGCCAAGGAACACTCTTGGAGAGTACTCGCTTTTCATTGGGGACAGCTATCCCATTGTGAAGCGGATGCCACCTTCCGTGCACGACACTGAAGGCCTTCCATTCATGAAGAATGGTTGTGTCTTCAGTGTGCACCGCCGGATGAACGACATGCTGGGACACGCTATCCCTTATTTATGTCGCTTCAGCTTGGATGAGTCTCCATCGTGTGGAACCGGACTATAAAGTTGTGACAATGATTCCCGTTGCCCACCACTATGGATCGTGCCATCCATGAAGAACACCTGGGACCAGAACCTGGAGGAGGACATGTAGCCCATCTATACTGTGTAAGTGGAGTACGGTAAATTGTGAATGGTAGCGTTGTGAATATATGTAGACTAGTCGTGCACAAATTTATCACATGAATTGGAGATGAACTTGTGTGACATACTGGCATTTGTCCTTTAGAATTTATTACTAGTAAATGTGTTATGTGTACGTGCAACTTGTGTGGTTGTTGCATGGGCTCCAACATGCTCTTTGAGAAGAAGAAAATGGTGGCACAACTTTGGATATAGTTGACGTGGCGGCATCATACAGTAGCATCATTTGCTAAAGTTGTAGTATACTCCTACTAGGACGACAACTCCTATAAAACCTTGCGCTTGGCTCTTTGCCTATTCGAGAGGTTCAACAGGTCGTACTCGTGTGAATCTTGCACTTGGCTCTTTGCCTCTTTGGAAGGTCCAACAATGATGATATTGTAGTACAATATGCTTCTAGCAATCTGACACCAATTGAACTACTGCACGTCCACCACGAGGGAGAGGGAGAGGGAGAGGGCGTTGTAGTCAAAACCCTCTCCTCGTCCTGTGAGCCACCACGCGCGTGGGCGAGGGAGAGGCGTAGTAAGCAAGCTTCTCCTCGTTCGGCGAGTTGACGGGACACATCAAAGCGGTACTAGTACTAGTCCATACTGTGTCCTTTCCGGTTAATATGGCTTAATTTGAAACAAGAAAAATACACTGGCGGTTAACGTATGTAACTATACGCTCTTGACGGTCACTATATATAGTTTTGCGGTGATTATACGATCACTAGCTCATCATAGAGCACTGTATTGCACCCTACTAACCGGCCACATAGTCGACGTGGCACTTTGTTGACTAGTTAAATTGTCACCTGGTTTCTGGGTCCCACCTGTCAGTTGGCAAAGCAAAGAAATCAGTTAAACAAAACTTTACGTAGGCGCGAGAGGAGTCCAACCCTTGCGCGCGAACCACCCTGGCTGTGTATGTGAGTGCATGCGCGTGTACTCCCTCGGTCTTCCAACAAAGAGTGTACATCGGCTAAAAAACAAAGAGTGTAGTACATCTACACCTCCAATGCATTTAGCCTTTAATCTAAATCGATATTGATTGACTAATGCACCAACTTGTGCTCTAGGTATAGGCTACATGTCTATCCTTAATTACGACATGCAACAACCTTCATTTAATCTTCTTCTCTCAATGGTCGCATGCACACATAAGTCTGCTACTTTTGGCCATTAATTATGCCCTGGTCAATGTGTAAATCTCTAAATGTACAGTCTTTCACGGACGTAGGGAGTAGGTTGAGCACTTGAGCATGAGCGTGTGTGTTGCATCGTGTGTTGTGTGCTGAATGGGTGCGTGAGTGTTGCGTGCGTCCATGTGTACGTGTAAGTGTTGCATGTTGCATGCATGCATGCATGCATGAGGCTTACTCCCTCCCATTGACATGTTCATATTTCTAGCTTCCTCTGTTCCCTCCATATGGTGATACTCCCTATGTTCCCAAATACAGAGTAAAAGTCTCCCTCTGTTCCCAAATACGGAGTATTTGTCTTTCTAGAGATTTCAACAAGTGACTACGTACGGAGCAAAATCAGTGAAGTGAGCATAGAGGCATGGGGATACTGTATATAGGAAGTCTTTGTGATCCATTCCCCATCTCGGTCAGAGAGAACTATTCAACTAGTCTTCGCAGTGAAGTGACAAACACACTGCAACAGATGGGACACTTAATTAATAAGATGAACTAGCGTGTTGGTGTTACTAAATCAGCCTTACCCAGTACTGCCATCATGTTTGCCGGTAGAGCACGCTTCCGCAAATACGCCTACGCACCTCTCTCCTCCATTAATTGACATATGGGCCCTCATGAGGTAGAGTCATCGGTGTAACTATTTACACTCTGAAGGACGGTATATCCTGGTAGTAATACAAGTAGAATTGAGATTTAATGAACTTTCTTCCCTGTCTTTCACTCTTCTTCCTCCTCTCTTCCCCATCGTCGACCGCACACCATCTCCCCCCGCTCATTGCTCGCCCACCCGCGCCATCTTCCTTGGTAGCTCGCGCGTACCATATCCCCCCGCTCACTGCTCAGCCACACGAGGAGAAGCTTCTTCGCTCGCCCGCCCGACTCCACTTCCCCGCTGGCTCGCAGGCACCGAAACCCCAATGGCAGAACCGACTGACACGCAGAGCCATGATTGGAATTCCCTCCCCGATGTTCTCTTGGAGCAGATCTGTAATCGTATGGACCTACTCAGCACCGTTCGTCTGGCTGCATGCTCAGTGTCTTTGTACCGTCTACTCGTCTGCAACCGGCCGGCTCTTTTCAAGACACCCTGCTTGCTGATGCCCGATCCTCGCAGGTGGCCCAGACACCGACTTGACGATCTTACGGAGGTTGCCGTGGTGCCCCTCGACATGCTACCACTACCCGTCCACTTGTCCGTCATGCGCGGCCACTACTGGGCAGGCATGAAGGCCAACTGGATCGTCCTCATCCACAAATCCGGTAGTCCGTGGCCTCTCGTGGATATCTACACCCAGCGGGAGATCACCCTTCCATCGTTGGATACCGCCGCCATCGAGCCTCGCGGCTCGCCGGACACTCCTGCCTACTACGCACGGGACGAGTCAAGCTTTTGGCTCGACCTCTGTTTGCTGAAAGTTGTAATCTGTGAAGTGCCCAAACCATCAGAAGACTACACGGATTACAAGCTCATTGCCTTGTTCGACATGGGATTAGTCTACCTGGAATCCAATCGCCATACATGGTTATGGCTCATCGTCAATCCTATTGAGGCGACATTTCTGTCCTATGCTATAGTGCACGATGGCATTGTTTACGTGGTCGACGCACAGATTGGCTGCCTATACTGGTGGAATCTATCGTCATGTAATTGTTCTATCTCATCTCATCTTTACCTTATGAATATGACTGCCTGTTCATTGTTACAAATTTAGAATAGATAGTATGTCTATAACCACATCATTGCTATATGTTCCTCTCATTTTCTAGATTTTTATGACCACACATTTTATTGTTAGAGTTGATATGAGAACAATTGGCATCTAATGGTTGTTAGAATAGATATTATGAGCATAACCTCATGGTTGCTATATGTTACTCTCATTTCCAAGATTTTTATAACAACGCATGTTATTGCTTAGAGTTCATATGAGAACAGTAGTAGTAAGTGCTATGGTAGAATATAAGTAGGCTCTCTCATAGCTGTTTTCCTCTCATTGTTACATGATGTTTGAACCATGACATATTGCTAGAATATGAAAGCTATTGGCTTATTTTTTTTAACTTGAGGTACGATTATGACCACGACATTGCAATTCTCTGTTTATGATATGTGTCACTGTTATAATAATCTTAATTCCACATATACTTTGAACATGATTGTTTATTTTTGTCCTTTTGGTCTCCAATTTGAATTGTTGCAGCAGACGCAAATGTGATGGCCTTCATGATTCCAGGACCTGGAATCATACCAGCCGATGGGTGGTGGTTTATCGCTCGTTCAGCTGACGGCGGTCATGTTGGGTAACGTAGTAATTTTAAAAAATTTCCTATGCACATGCAAGATCATGGTGATGGCATAGCAACGAGAGGGGAGAGTATTGTCTACGTCCCCTCGTTGACCGTCAAGCGGAAGCATTATGACAACGCGGTTGATGTAGTCGTACGTCTTCACGACTCGACCGATCCAAGCACCGAACGTACGGCACCTCCGTGTTCAGCACACGTCCAGCTCGATGACGTCCCCCGGGCTCCAATCCAGCGAAGCGTCGGGGATGAGTTCCGTTAGCACGATGGCGTGGTGACGATAATGATGTTCTACCAGCGCAGGGCTTCGCCTAAACTCCGCGACGATATGACCGAGGTGGATTATGGTGGAGGGGGGCACCGCACACGGCTAAGGAACGATCCGTAGATCAACTTGTGTGTCTATGGGGTGCCCCCCTCCCTGTATATAAAGGGGGAGAGAAGGAGAGGGCCGGCCTAAGGGGAGGCGCGCCCTAGGAGGGGGAAACCTACTCCAAGTAGGTTTGCCCCCTCCCTTTCCTATTCCAAGAAGGAGGGGGGAGGAAGGAGTGGGAGAGGGGGAAGGCAAGGGGGGCGCCCCCCCTTCCTTGTCCTATTCGGACTCAAGGGGAGGGGGCGCGCCTCTTGCCCTGGCCGGCCCCTCTCTCTCTCCACTAGGGCCCATCAAGGCCCATTACTTCCCGGGGGGGGGTTCCGGTAACCCTCCGGTACTCCGGTTTTTCTCTGAAAACACCCGGAACACTTCCGGTGTCCGAATATAGTCATCCAATATATCAATCTTTATGTCTCGACCATTTCGAGACTCCTCGTCATGTCCGTGATCACATCCGGGACTTCGAACAACCTTCGGTACATCAAAACTTATAAACTCATAATAAAACTGTCATCGTAACGTTAAGCGTGCGGACCCTACGGGTTCGAGAACTATGTAGACATGACCTAGAACTATTCTCGGTCAATAACCAATAGCGGAACCTGGATGTTCATATTGGTTCCTACATATTCTACGAAGATCTTTATCGGTCAACCGCATAACAACATACGTTGTTCCCTTTGTCATCGGTATGTTACTTGCCCGAGATTCGATCGTCGGTATCCAATACCTAGTTCAATCTCGTTACCGGCAAGTTTCTTTACTCGTTCCATAATACATCATCTCATAACTAACTCATTAGTTACAGTGCTTGCAAGGCTTAGGTGATGAGTATTACCGAGAGGGCCCAGAGATACCTCTCCGACAATCGGAGTGACAAAACCTAATCTCGAATTATGCCAACTCAACATGTACCTTTGGAGACACCTGTAGAGCACCTTTATAATCACTCAGTTACGTTGTGACGTTTGGTAGCACACAAAGTGTTCCTCTGGTAAACGGGAGTTGCACAATCTCATAGTTGTAGGAACTTTGTATAAGTCATGAAGAAAGCAATAACAACATACTAAACGATCAAGTGCTAAGCTAACGGAATGGGTCAAGTCAATCACATCATTCTCCTAATGATGTGATCCCATTAATCAAATGACAACACATGCCTATGGTTAGGAAACATAACCATCTTTGATCAATGAGCTAGTCAAGTAGAGGCATACTAGTGACACTATGTTTGTCTATGTATTCACACATGTATCATGTTTCCGGTTAATACAATTCTAGCATGAATAATAAACATTTATCATGATATGAGGAAATAAATAATAACTTTATTATTGCCTCTAGGGCATATTTCCTTCAGTCTCCCACTTGCACTAGAGTCAATAATCTAGATTACATAGTAATGATTCTAACACCCATGGAGTCTTGGTGCTGATCATGTTTTGCTCGTGAGAGAGGCTTAGTCAATGGGTCTGCAACATTCAGATCCGTATGTATCTTGCAAATATCTATGTCTCCCACTTGGACTTGGTCCCGAATGGAATTGAAGCGTCTCTTGATGTGCTTGGTCCTCTTGTGAAATCTGGATTCCTTTGCCAAGGCAATTGCACCAGTATTGTCACAGAAGATCTTCATTGGTCCCGATGCACTAGGTATAACACCTAGATCGGAAATGAACTCCTTCATCCAGACTCCTTCATTTGCTGCTTCCGAAGCAGCTATGTACTCCGCTTCACATGTAGATCCCTCCACGACGCTTTGTTTAGAACTGCACCAACTTACAGCTCCACCGTTTAATAAAAATACGTATCCGGTTTGCGATTTAGAATCATCCGGATCAGTGTCAAAGCTTGCATCGACGTAACCATTTACGACTAGCTCTTTGTCACCTCCATATACGAGAAACATATCCTTAGTCCTTTTCAGGTATTTCAGGATGTTCTTGACCGCTGTCAAGTGACCCACTCCTGGATTACTTTGGTACCTCCCTGCCAAACTAATAGCAAGGCACACATCAGGTCTGGTACACAGCATTGCATACATGATAGAGCCTATGGCTGAAGCATAGGGAACTCCTTTCATTTTCTCTCTATCTTCTGCAGTGGTCGGGCATTGAGTCTGACTCAACTTTATACCTTGTAATACAGGCAAGAACCCTTTCTTCGCCTGATCCATATTGAACCTTTTCAACACTTTATCTAAGGTACGTGCTTTGTGAAAGTCCAATCAAGCGTCTTGATCTATCTCTATAGATCTTAATGCCCAATATGTAAGCAGCTTCACCGAGGTCTTTCATTGAAAAACTTTTATTCAAGTATCCTTTTATGCTATCCAGAAATTCTATATCATTTCCAATCAACAATATGTCATCCACATATAATATTAGAAATGCTACAGAGCTCCCACTCACTTTCTTGTAAATACAGGCTTCTCCAAAAGTCTGTATAAAACCATATGCTTTGATCACACTATCAAAGCGTTTATTCCAACTCCGAGAGGCTTGCACCAGACCATAGATTGATCGCTGGAGCTTGCACACTTTGTTAGCTCCTTAGGATCGACAAAACCTTCTGGTTGCATCATATACAACTCTTCTTCCAGAAATCCATTCAGGAATGCAGTTTTGACATCCATCTGCCAAATTTCATAATCATAAAATGCGGCAATCGCTAACATGATTCAGACAGACTTAAGCATCGCTACGGGTGAGAAAGTCTCATCGTAGTCAACCCCTTGAACTTGTCGAAAACCTTTTGCAACAAGTCAAGCTTTATAGACAGTTACATTACCGTCAGCGTCAGTCTTCTTCTTAAAGATCCATTTATTCTCAATGGCTTGCCGATCATCGGGCAAGTCAACCAAAGTCCATACTTTGTTCTCACACATGCATCCCATCTCAGATTTCATGGCCTCTAGCCATTTTGCGGAATCTGGGCTCATCATCGCTTCCTCATAGTTCGTAGGTTCATCATGGTCAAGTAACATGACTTTCAGAACAGGATTACCATACCACTCTGGTGCGGATCTCACTCTGGTAGACCTACGAGGTTTAGTAGACACTTGATCTGAAGTTTCATGATCAATATCATTAGCTTCCTCACTAATTGGTGTATTTGTCACAGGAACTGATTTCTGTGATGAACTACTTTCCAATAAGGGTGCAGGTACCGTTACCTCATCAAGTTCTACTTTCCTCCCACTCACTTCTTTCGAGAGAAACTCCTTCTCTAGAAAGGATCCATTCTTAGCAATGAATGTCTTGCCTTCAGATCTGTGATAGAAGGTGTACCCAACAGTCTCTTTTGGGTATCCTATGAAGACACATTTCTCCGATTTGGGTTCGAGCTTATCTGGTTGAAGTTTCTTCACATAAGCATCGCAGCCCCAAACTTTAAGAAACGACAACTTTGGTTTCTTGCCAAACCACAGTTCATAAGGTGTCGTCTCAACGGATTTAGATGGTGCCCTATTTAATGTGAATGCAGCCGTCTCTAAAGCATAACCCCAAAACGATAGCGGTAAATCAGTAAGAGACATCATAGATCGCACCATATCTAGTAAAGTACGATTACAACATTCGGACACACCATTTCTTTGTGGTGTTCCAGGTGGCGTGAGTTGTGAAAATATTCCGCATTGTTTCAAATGTAAACCAAACTCGTAACTCAAATATTCTCCTCCACGATCAGATCGTAGAAACTTTATTTTGTTGTTACGATGATTTTCCACTTCACTCTGAAATTCTTTGAACTTTTCAAATGTTTCAGACTTGTGCTTCATTAAGTAGATATACCCATATCTGCTCAAATCATCTGTGAAGGTGAGAAAATAACGATATCCGCCACGAGCTTCAACATTCATCGGACCACATACATCTGTATGTATGATTTCCAACAAATCTGTTGCTCTCTCCATAGTACCGGAGAACGGTGTTTTAGTCATCTTGCCCATGAGGCACGGTTCGCAAGTACCAAGTGATTCATAATCAAGTGATTCCAAAAGTCCATCAGTATGGAGTTTCTTCATGCGCTTTACACCGATATGACCTAAACGGCAGTGCCACAAATAAGTTGCACTATCATTATCAACTCTGCATCTTTTGGCTTCAACATTATGAATATGTGTATCACTACTATCGAGATTCAATAAAAATAGACCACTCTTCAAGGGTGCATGACCATAAAAGATATTACTCATATAAATAGAACAACCATTATTCTCTGATTTAAATGAATAACCGTCTCGCATCAAACAAGATCCAGATATAATGTTCATGCTCAACGCTGGCACCAAATAACAATTATTCAGGTCTAAAACTAATCCCGAAGGTAGATGTAGAGGTAGCGTGCCGACCGCGATCACATCGACTTTGGAACCGTTTCCCACGCGCATCGTCACCTCGTCCTTGGCCAGTGCTCGCTTATTCCGTAGTCCCTGTTTCGAGTTGCAAATATTAGCAACAGAACCAGTATCAAATACCCAGGTGCTACTACGAGCTCTAGTTAGGTACACATCAATAACATGTATATCACATATACCTTTGTTCACTTTGCCATCCTTCTTATCCGCCAAATACTTGGGGCAGTTCCGCTTCCAGTGACCAGTCTGCTTGCAGTAGAAGCACTCAGTTTCAGGCTTAGGTCCAGACTTGGGTTTCTTCTCTTGAGCAGCAACTTGCTTGCTGTTCTTCTTGAAGTTCCCCTTCTTCTTCCCTTTGCCCTTTTTCTTGAAACTAGTGGTCTTGTTGACCATCAACACTTGATGCTCCTTCTTGATTTCGACCTCCGCAGCCTTTAGCATTGTGAAGAGCTCGGGAATAGTCTTGTTCATCCCTTGCATATTATAGTTCATCACAAAGCTCTTGTAGCTTGGTGGCAGTGATTGGAGAATTCTGTCAATGACGCTATCATCCGGAAGATTAACTCCCAGTTGAATCAAGTGATTATTATACCCAGACATTTTGAGTATATGCTCACTGACAGAACTATTCTCCTCCATCTTGCAGCTGTAGAACTTATTGGAGACTTCATATCTCTCAATCCGGGCATTTGCTAGAAATATTAAGTTCAACTCTTGGAACATCTCATATGCTCCATGATGTTCAAAACATCGTTGAAGACCCGGTTCTAAGCCGTAAAGCATGGCACACTGAACTATAGAGTAGTCATCAGCTTTGCTCTGCCAGACGTTCACAACATCTGGTGTTGCTCCTGCAGCAGGCCTGGCACCCAGCGGTGCTTCCAGGACGTAATTCTTCTGTGCAGCAATGAGGATAATCCTCAAGTTACGGACCCAGTCCGTGTAATTGCTACCATCATCTTTCAACTTTGCTTTCTCAAGGAACGCATTAAAATTCAACGGAACAACAGCACGAGCCATCTATCTACAACAAACATAGACAAGCAAAATACTATCAGGTACTAAGTTCATGATAAATTTAAGTTCAATTAATCATATTACTTAAGAACTTCCACTTAGACAGACATCTCTCTAGTCATCTAAGTGATCACGTGATCCAAATCAACTAAACCATAACCGATCATCACGTGAGATGGAGTAGTTTTCAATGGTGAACATCTCTATGTTGATCATATCTACTATATGATTCACGCTCGACCTTTCGGTCTCCGTGTTCCGAGGCCATATCTGCATATGCTAGGCTCGTCAAGTTTAACCCGAGTATTCTGCGTGTGCAAAATTGGCTTGCACCCGTTGTAGATGGACGTAGAGCTTATCACACCCGATCATCACGTGGTGTCTGGGCACGACGAACTTTGGCAATGGTGCATACTCAGGGAGAACACTTCTTGACAATTTTTAGTGAGAGATCATCTTAAAATGCTACCGTCAATCAAAGCAAGATAAGATGCATAAAGGATAAACATCACATGCAATCAATATAAGTGATATGATATGGCCATCATCATCTTGTGCTTGTGATCTCCATCTCTGAAGCACCGTCGTGATCACCATCGTCACCGGCACGACACCTTGATCTCCATCGTAGCATCGTTGTCGTTTACGCCATCTATTGCTTCTACGACTATCGCTACCGCTTAGTGATAAAGTAAAGCAATTACAGGGCGTTTGCATTTCATACAATAAAGCGACAACCATATGGCTCCTGCCAGTTGCCGATAACTTCGGTTACAAAACATGATCATCTCATACAATAAAATATAGCATCACGTCTTGGCCATATCACATCACAACATGCCCTGCAAAAACAAGTTAGACGTCCTCTACTTTGTTGTTGCAAGTTTTACGTGGCTGCTACGGGCTGAGCAAGAACCGTTCTTACCTACGCATCAAAACCACAACGATAGTTTGTCAAGTTGGTGCTGTTTTAACCTTCGCAAGGACCGGGCGTAGCCACACTCGGTTCAACTAAAGTTGGAGAAACTGACACCCGCTAGTCACCTGTGTGCAAAGCACGGCGGTAAAACCAGTCTCGCATAAGCGTACGCGTAATGTCGGTCCGGGCCGCTTCATCCAACAATACCGCCGAACCAAAGTATGACATGCTGGTAAGCAGTATGACTTGTATCGCCCACAACTCACTTGTGTTCTACTCGTGCATATAACATCAACGCATAAAACCTAGGCTCGGATGCCACTGTTGGGTAACGTAGTAATTTCAAAAAATTTCCTACGCACATGCAAGATCATGGTGATGGCATAGCAACGAGAGGGGAGAGTATTGTCTACGTACCCTCGTGGACCGTCAAGCGGAAGCGTTATGACAACGCGGTTGATGTAGTCGTACGTCTTCACGACTCGACCGATCCAAGCACCAAACGTACGACACCTTCGTGTTCAGCACACGTCCAGCTCGATGACGTCCCCCGGGCTCCAATCCAGCGAAGCGTCGGGGATGAGTTCCGTCAGCATGACGGTGTGGTGACAATGATGATGTTCTACCGGCGCAGGGCTTCGCCTAAACTCCACGACGATATGACCGAGGTGGATTATGGTGGAGGGGGGCACCGTACACGGCTAAGGAATGATCCGTAGATCAACTTGTGTGTCTATGGGGTGCCCCCCCTCCCCGTATATAAAGGGGGAGAGAAGGAGAGGGCCGGCGTAAGGGGAGGCGCGCCCTAGGAGGGGGAAACCTACTCCAAGTAGGTTTGCCCCCTCCCTTTCCTATTCCAAGAAGGAGGGGGGAGGAAGGAGTGGGAGAGGGGGAAGGCAAGGGGGGCGCTGCCCCCCCTTCCTTGTCCTATTCGGACTCAAGGGGAGGGGGCGCGCCACTTGCCCTGGCCGGCCCCTCTCTCTCTCCACTAGGGCCCATCAAGGCCCATTACTTCCCGGGGGGGTTCCGGTAACCCACCGGTACTCCGGTTTTTCTCCGAAAACACCCGGAACACTTCCGGTGTCCGAATATAGTCATCCAATATATCAATCTTTATGTCTCGACCATTTCGAGACTCCTCGTCATGTCCGTGATCACATCCGGGACTCCGAACAACCTTCGGTACATCAAAACTTATAAACTCATAATAAAACTGTCATCGTAACGTTAAGCGTGCGGACCCTACGGGTTCGAGAACTATGTAGACATGACCTAGAACTATTCTCAGCCAATAACCAATAGCGGAACCTGGATGTTCATATTGGTTCCTACATATTCTACGAAGATCTTTATCGGTCAAACCGCATAACAACATACGTTGTTCCCTTTGTCATCGGTATGTTACTTGCCCGAGATTCGATCGTCGGTATCCAATACCTAGTTCAATCTCGTTACCGGCAAGTCTCTTTACTCGTTCCGTAATACATCATCTCATAACTAACTCATTAGTTACAGTGCTTGCAAGGCTTAGGTGATGAGTATTACCGAGAGGGCCCAGAGATACCTCTCCGACAATCAGAGTGACAAAACCTAATCTCGAATTATACCAACTCAACATGTACCTTCGGAGACACCTGTAGAGCACCTTTATAATCACTCAGTTACGTTGTGACGTTTGGTAGCACACAAAGTGTTCCTCCGGTAAACGGGAGTTGCACAATCTCATAGTTGTAGGAACTTTGTATAAGTCATGAAGAAAGCAATAGCAACATACTAAACGATCAAGTGCTAAGCTAACGGAATGGGTCACGTCAATCACATCATTCTCCTAATGATGTGATCCCATTAATCAAATGACAACACATGCCTATGGTTAGGAAACATAACCATCTTTGATCAATGAGCTAGTCAAGTAGAGGCATACTAGTGACACTATGTTTGTCTATGTATTCACGCATGTATCATGTTTCCGGTTAATACAATTCTAGCATGAATAATAAACATTTATCATGATATGAGGAAATAAATAATAACTTTATTATTGCCTCTAGGGCATATTTCCTTCAGGTCATTTGATGCTCATTCGCACGTACCAAATTGATCAAACCATTACATCAAACCACATGCAATACAATGCCTTGGGCGTTTGTGACATTGATGGCTATGGCTGCTTCATGTTCGAGAAAGATCCTAGCTCCGTTGGGCCAGGCATATTCAACTGGAGGCGGGTTTACACCCTCGGCAACCACTCCATGTTCCTCGGGCTCAATTATCCGATCATCCAACCAATCATCGATCATATCACTGGCGATGATTACCGTGCTATGCAACTTCCATTCGCCAGGGGGGACTATGTTTACACATCACACCATGGGTTTCATGAATCACCATATCCAGAGATTCATTGACACAGCTTTATGCCAGATAATCTTCAGTGTGTGAAAGGCATCAAGCTTCCATGCGATGGATGGCTTTTGCAACCCCGACATGTGGAGATGTGGTTCATGCCAACATCAAATATGCACAACTTGATTCGTACTGATATCTAGATTGAGCCATGTATTCTGCTGCTATAGCATGACCCTCTTTTGTTGAGTATTATATACTGTTGTTAGTTTGAAGCACTCCTCTAGTTTGAAGGATAGATACCTTTCTGGGATCAAGTGCATCCTAACTCACCTGCATAGGATGTACTGATAATGATGATGGAGATGCTGTGCAGAAGCCATACATATATCAATTAGGCTTCAAGTGCGTACTTGTTAGTTAAACCTATGGTTAAAATGTGACGCTAAATATGACTAGTAAGTAGTACAGTTGCAGTACTAGTATACGTCGGTCAAATTATTCATCATGTCCACACATTGAATTGACGTGACAACACGCTGCGCGTGAGGTGACACAAGAATCCCGGTGGCATGTTCGGGTATTCTGGACTTCAGATTTGGAGTACCACTTATCTATCAAAATCTTTCATCATTCACTTAAAATAGTCAATTGATCATACATTGAGTACCATATAACTGGAATTAACCGATGCAAGTCGAAGAAGGATTGGCCGGTGCTGCCGGCTAGCGTCAAGTTCGATCCCACGGATCAAGAGCTGATCGAGCACCTTGAGGCCAAAGTGAGTGCTGACAACGCGAGATCTCACCCTCTCATCGATTTGTTCATACCAACCATCGACAGCGAGCACGGCATATGCTACACCCATCCTGAGAAACTTCCAGGTAAGACACCGATCGGCCGTCTACTTGCACAAACATATTCCTTTGTTTATAGATCTATTTTTCTTTTTAGACGCATACCTAGTGAAGCAATTACAATTTGACAGTTAATAGAAAGTGAAACAAGTGACTGCAACATGCCAAAGATGTTATGAAAATGCCAACTATGTACACTAAAACCTTTTTTCGACAATACTGCAGGTATCACACTGAGTGGCCTAAGCAAGCATTTCTTCCAGCGTAATTCCAGGCCATTCAAAAGGCGCACGTCGACGCATCGCAAGATACAGTTGGAGTGCGGCATGCACGCGATGTGGCACAAGACCGGCAATACCTTGCCGGTGATGGTCAACGGCTGGCAGACGGGCATCAAAAAGGTTCTGCTGCTGCACACCAACAAGAACTTCGACCAGCAGAGGACCAACTAGGTGATGCACCAGTACCACCTCAGGGACCTGGAGCAAGAGAAGGAGCGGGAGCTAGTCCTTTGCAAGATTTTCTACCAGACGAACACTAGGGCCAGGAGTAAAAAGATTATAAGTTAGTTTGGTATTGGTACTTGTACTACCTTGTCATCCGCAAGTTGGCATTGTTGTTAACGATCTTTTGGTATGAACTTGGCATTTGCTTCCAACCATCATGTTGAGGGTCGACGTGGATATAAAGCTAAATCATTTGTTTCGAAACGAATTTTCAGGCACCTGATTTTTATTTGATGGGTAGCATAAGCACCTGCCGTTCGAATTCCCAGTTCTCCAAATTTTTCGAAGCAAGTGCATGCACTTATTATCATGATGAAAAAACAATATCCCTGCTGCATCCCAGTTCTCAGTCTGTACTTGCAGAATTCTCTCATTTATTGAGCAGGTATATTGTTTTTTCAGGTCGAGCAAGTTTCAACTGGGCTGTAGACTGCCCAGGCTTGGTTTTGTTTTTAACAGGCCCAGCCCATGACGACAACAGGGCACAAAGATCCAGCATGTATCTACTGGCCTCTGGCCCGCCAGCGTTAGTTATATTTTGTCTTACAACATCCGCAGGTAGTTTTTTTACTGAATCAAACACACAGCCCGATTCTATTTTCCTCTTGAAACGCATGTCCTACATGCGTTTTCTAATCTCTACATATAGTTTTACTAGTTCATATACACGTATCATTATATTGAAAATACATAAAATTCCCTTTTTATATTTACATCCTGATTTTTGTTGTTGTTTTCCCTCCCAACGCTGATTTTTTTACCACTGGTTTTCCCTTAAACCAACTCAATTGTCCCACGTCTTATTTGCTTACAAAAACAAAACGATTTTTGGCAAATCAATAAGTTCTTAAAAAATGTTTATCATTTAGGGATTACAACAGTTCGGACTCCATCGAAATATGCAAAATAAGGTTGAACTTTTTACCATGATCCTGGGCAGAAAATGGGCTATAATAAATTACTTAAGAATTAGCAAATGGGTTGCAAATTATTAAAAAAATAGCAAATGGGCTCTATGTTAGACTGACTTGTGGGCCTACTAAGTTCATGCGTACACAAGGTTTCTCAAACAAGAAACTTAGCCAACAATCGACTCTACCAGCGTTGGACCGTTAGATGTCAATGTAACGGCAATCATGCTTCTTCAGTCTCTGATCTTCCTGCCCCGGCCACCCAAACCAGCACCGTCGGAACCGCCTGCTCCCACCTCCCGTGGCTGGCTGTGCTGCCGGGCATGCCTCACATCCCCACCATACTCGCATCCTTGGCATGTCTATCCCTCTACCCACCCACACCTCCTGTTATTTTCCGGCGACTGCAGCCGAACCAGTCAACCCTCGTACTCTCCACTGCGTGGGCAGCCACTGTCGTGTCTTCCCCGGCTCCGTGTTTTCCCTTTGTAGGCCTCACCGTCGTCCACTGCCCTAGTGCTCTTTGCGCAGCATGGTCAACATGGTCAATGAACAACATCCATCGGAAGTGGACTGTACGTGGGGAGGCTGACAGCTGGGTCCATGGCCGCACACAAGGAAATGCCTCCTTATTACGTGCAAAATAATGATTCCTCCAGCTAACATCTGGGACCCGCCGGAAGGGCCTTTGTATTTCGTGTAAAAAAGGTTCCCTCTGCTGACAAGTCGGACCCACCACCTATATCTTCGCACGCAAGGAAGTGCCTCCTTATTGCGCACAAAAAAATGAATACCCCCCTGCCAGCTGGGACCCACCATAGTGGGAGGCTGACTTGTGGGTCTACTAAGTTGACGGGGACGGAGGGCTTTGTCAACTTAGTCAATATATGAATGATTCTAGCTCCAGTGACCGTACGATGTCCATCCAACGGCCATCGTGCTTCTTCAACCTCTGGTCTTCTTGCTCCAGTCACCCAAACCAGCATCGGTCGTGCCGCGTGCTCCTGCCTCCCGTGGCCGGCTGTGATGCCACAGAGGCCTCACCGCCCCCTACCTCTCCCACCGCTGGCCAGGCCATCCCTCTACTCACCCACACCCCCTGTTATTCTGTGGCGGCGGCACCCTCACACCGCAGCCAAACTAGTGAACCCTCGTCCTCCTCTACGCGTGGGCATCCACTACTGCGTCTTCCCCGGCTCCGCGTCATCCCCTTCCTTGGCCTCGCCGTCGTCCACCACCCTGGTGCACTCAGCGCAGCGTGGTCAACGTTGTAGGATATCGGGTTCTGGCAAAACCCTTAAGGTTCGAACTCTGGGGTGCGCGCGAAGATCTACGTCCTACCGATCCACGTCCCAATGCCTCGCCGTGAATCTAAGCTACACGATGAACAACACAAGGCACACAAGGTTTATACTAGTTCGGGCCACCGTTGTGGTGTAAGACCCTACTCTAGTGTGTGTGGTGGATTGCCTCTGGGGCTGACTATGAACAGTATAGAGAAAGAACAGCCTCGCGAGAGGTGTTCTTGAGCTGGTGCAGTGTTCTACTTGGGTGGATTGGATCATCTCTGGATGAGATGAGCTCTACTGTGGTGGCTATCTCTATTTATAGGGGCCCTAGTCCTCTTCCCAAATATTGAGCAGGAAGGGAGCCGACAACGGCCATTTTGAAGGGGAACAGCTAGTACAAGTTCTCCCGACTAAAGTTGGTCTTCGACTGCCAAAGGCACTGGCGATGACGCCGTCTTGGGCTCCATGGTGACCTCTGTCCTGCCGCTCTGCTGGTCTTGGTCTTGTTGCACCGATATGGTAACCTTTGCTTGATGCCTCGGTACTTCGCGCCTGCGCTTCCCCCCTTTGCACCAAAGAGGAAACGAGGACACTGCGCAGGCTGGCGCCCGCCTGGTGCCCGCCTGGTCTTGATCGTCATGGCTTGCATCATGAGCACCTCGCGAGGTACCCCTGCCTTGATCTCTCTGCCTCCTCGCGAGCCTGCTTGGTGAGGCCGCCCCTGGGGAAGCCTTGCGTCATCTGCTCCGCGAGGCTTGGCCCCTCACGAGGGTCTTGAGCTTGGATTCATGAAGACGGGCCGTACTGGGCCACTGCTTGAGCCACACCGCAGGCCACAGGCAGGCAGGTCTGGGGACCCCCATTCCCAGAATGCCGAGATTAGCCCCCTGGCCCATGGCATGCTCGGACTTGGCTTAGTAGCGAAGCCAAAGTGCAAGTGCGGAGCGCTGCGGGCCCCAACAGCCTGTGGCCTTTATTGCCGCGTGGCGGTTGATTGGACGTGGGCATCTCCACTTCCCCATGCTGCCTCTGCAACTTCCTGACTGACAAAAGGCCGCCCTGGGTTAGGCTTACCTTCATTGCTCTCGTTCGCCTTGCTCCAGATCCCCTTTCTTGCTCTTGCTCTCCTGCTTCCGAAATCTCCAGATCCGCCTCATCCTTCCTCCTCAAGCGAGCAATGGTGCCCTGCAAGGCCGCGACCGAGGCTCCACCGGCCTGGTACTCGCCGGCTCTGGACCCCCCTAACATGATGGAGAAGAATTTCGCCCTCACGCGCCTGATGACGGTGGCGCAAGGCAGCGAGATGGGGGAGACTGCGCTCCGAGCCGACTCCGCCCAGCCAAAGGCTAAGGGGAGTACCTTCTACCCCTTCTTCATGAGCGCCATCATTGCCGGCCTGGTGCCTTCTTTCTCCGAGTTCTTCTATGTTGTCCTCCGCCACTACAAGCTGCAGACTCTGCATATCCATCCCAACTTTGTTCTCCTTCTGTCGATTTTCGCTTACTACTCCGAGGCGCACGTCGGGGTGATGCCTTCCGTGGCCTTGCTGCGCCACTTCTTCTACCTCCGAGTTACCGGCGCCCATACCTCGACGTGCGCTGGCTTTGTTGCGTACTCCAAAGCCAACGCGATCTTGAAGGCCGGGAAGAGGGCCGATGGCTTCCGGAGCAAGTGGGTCATGCTGGATGCCGGGTGCATCAACTCTCGGCTGGCGCTGCCCATGGAGCAGCCCCAGGCTGATGAGGTGTGGTCCCATGCGAAGCTTGACGACCAACGGGTGAAGCTGGTGCTGGAGAAGATGAACGTCGACCTGAGGCCGAGCAACATGAAGGCGGAGAAGCTGACCGGGGCCACGCTCCTGAGGGAGTTCTTGGCGCATCGGGTGGCTCCACTTCAGGCGCACTCGCGCCCATTGTGGAGGCTCGGAGATGCGGACGCCGATCTCCGCCTGAACTCGGAGGCCCTGGCTGATGAAGATCTGACCGCAGCTCTTGTTGGGGACGTAGTAATTTCAAAAAAATTCCTACGCACACGCAAGATCATGGTGATGCATAGCAACGAGAGGGGAGAGTGTTGTCCACATACGCTCGTAGACCGAAAGCGGATGCGTTAGAACTACGCGGTTGATGTAGTCGTACGTCTTCACGGCCCGACCGATCAAGCACCGAAAGCACGGCACCTCCGATTTCTAGCACACATTCAACTCTATGACGTCCCTCGAACTCCAATCCAGCCGAGTGTCGAGGGAGAGTTCCGTCAGCACGACAGCGTGGTGACGATGATGATGTTCTACCGATGCAGGGCTTCGCCTAAGCACTGCTACGATATTATCGAGGTGGAATATAGTGGAGGAGGGCACCCCACACGGCTAATAGATCTCAAGGATAAATTGTTGTTGTGTCTAAAGGTGCCCCCTGCCCCCGTATATAAAGGAGCAAGGGGGGAGGGGGCGGCCGGCCAAGAGGGGCGCGCCAGGAGGAGTCCTACTCCCACCGGGAG
Source organism: Triticum aestivum (assembly GCF_018294505.1). Classification (NCBI taxonomy): domain Eukaryota; kingdom Viridiplantae; phylum Streptophyta; class Magnoliopsida; order Poales; family Poaceae; genus Triticum; species Triticum aestivum. The sequence goes on from NC_057798.1 coordinate 242,653,839, forward strand.
TAGGACTCCCTCCTTTCCTTGTCCAACTAGGAGAGGGGGAAGGAAGGGAGAGAGGGGAGGAAGGAAAGGGGGGCGCCCCCCTCCTTGTCCTATTCAGACTAGAGAGGGAGGGGGCACGTGGCCTGCCCTGGCCGCCCCTCCTCTTCTCCACTTTGGGCCCATGTGGCCCATTAACCCCCCGGGGGGTTCCGGTAACCCTTCGGTACTCCGGTAAAATCCTGATTTCATCCGGAACACTTCCAATATCCAAATATAGGCTTCCGATATATCAATCTTCATGTCTCAACCATTTCGAGACTCCTCGTAATGTCCGTGATCACATCCGGGACTCCGAACTATCTTCGGCACATCAAAACACATGAACTAATAATACAACCGTCATCTAACTTTAAGCGTGCGGACCCTACGGGTTCGAGAACTATGTAGACATGACCGAGACAAGTCTCCGGTCAATAACCAATAGCGGAACCTGGATGCTCATATTGGCTCCTACATATTCTACGAAGATCTTTATCGGTCAAACCGCATAACAACATACGTTGTTCCCTTTGTCATCGGTATGTTACTTACCCGAGATTCGATCGTTGGTATCTCAATACCTAGTTCAATCTCGTTACTGACAAGTCTCTTTACTCGTTATGTAATGCATCATTCCATAACTAACTCATTAGCTACATTGCTTGCAAGGCTTATAGTGATGTGCATTACCGAGAGGGCCCAGAGATACCTCTCCGACAATCGGAGTGACAAAACCTAATCTCGAAATACGCCAACTCAACATGTACCTTTGGAAACACCTGTAGAGCTCCTTTATAATCACCCAGTTACGTTGTGACGTTCGGTAGCACACAAAGTGTTCCTCCGGTAAACGGGAGTTGCATAATCTCATAATTGTAGAAACATGTATATGTCATGAAGAAAGCAACAGCAACATACTAAACGATCAAGTGCTAAGCTAACGGAATGGGTCAAGTCAATCACATCATTCTCCTAATGATGTGATCCCGTTAATCAAATGACAACTCATGTCTATGGTTAGGAAACATAACCATCTTTGATTAATGAGCTAGTCAAGTAGAGGCATACTAGTGACATTATGTTTGTCTATGTATTCACACATGTATTATGTTTCCAGTTAATACAATTCTAGCATGAATAATAAACATTTATCATGATATAAGGAAATAAATAATAACTTTATTATTGCCTCTAGGGCATATTTCCTTCGGCTCTCCGCTTCCTGGTTGGAGAGGATGTGGAAGGTCTAGAGGGCGCTCCTGTCCCCTTGTTCCTTCGCGACGACTAGCAACAGGTGGTGGACGCCATGCCCACCTTCGGTGGGAGCGGCCTGGTGCCGGAGGTGCCTCGTGAGGGTCAGGAGGCGGCGGCGCCGGTGGAGTTGTCCTCTAATGATTCCCACAGAGGAGAGGAGGAAGACAAGGAAGAGGAGGAGCGCGACTCGGAGGCAACCACTAAGGAGACGGGGGAGACTTCCCCTGGCGCAGGGCCAACGTACTTTGCTCCATGCCAGACGATGACGAGGCCGACACCAGGCGAGGGGGAGAGGACCCGCCCGTGATCCCGAAGAAGGATAGGTAGGGCTGATCTCACGAGGGGCTACTCCAGCCCCGACACTGCTCGAAGCTAGCTCCACCCCTTCTGGTGCGCCCTCCTCTGCCTCTGGACCTCCCGAGGCTGCGCCCCACAAGAGGCTCTCGGGCTTTAAGCTCGGCGGGAGGCCGCCAGAACACGCCGCGATTGACCAGTAAGTGCTCGAACTCTGCTTTGCTCTTGTTTTTGCTGTCAGGGCTTGACATCCTCCGTCGCTTGGGTAGGCAGCCGCCTGTGGCGAAGAGGCTGAAAGGGGACGCAGTGGCTCCGCTTGGGGCAAGCTCACTTGTCGTGGCCGCGCCTTCGCCTGTGGGAAGGGGAGGCAGTGGAGCTTGCACCTCCCCTGCCCGGTCGTCCTCGCGAGGCCAGGAGGAGTGCTCTGGCGGGCTGCCAGCCCCAGTGGCCCCACTAACTCTGGAGGCGCCGGTGCTTGATGCTGTCGCTGAGGTTGCCAAGGCTCAGGAGCTCCCAGCCTCCCAGGCCGTGATCACGCTGCCGTCTTCTCCTCCTGCTCCACCGGTTCATGATTCCTCTGCCTCCTCCGCCGTCTTGGACCGCGCTGCTGCTGAGCTGGGTCGGCTGCGAGAAGATCTCTAGGGTGCCAACCCCCGCCTGGTGGCCGGGCGCCTGGAGTTGATCTCTGGCTGGGCTCGCTCTGACACCTTCATCCGAGTAGCACTGAGCCAGGTTGTGGCATCTTCTGAGGAGGAGAAACACGTCGCCACCCAGGCCATAGCTGCCCGTGACGCGGCGTTGAAGGATGCTTCGATCGTCCAGGAACGTTGCCAAGCGTTGGAGAATGAGCCGCAGGGCCTGCGCGACGAGCTTGCCAAAGAGGTTAGCGACCGCCAGGCAAAGGAGGAAGAGATGAAGGCTCGGGAGGCCGCCATCGGGGATCGCGACGCCGAGCTATCCGCTGATCGCAGCCGACTAAAGACACTGGAGCAGAAGCTGAAGGTGGATAAGTCCAAGCTGGACGCCAAGGCGAAGGTCTTGGCCGAGGATCGTGTGGCCTTCGCGGATTACGAGGAAAGATCTCGTAGGGCGCTGAAGTCGCTTTACGATGATGGTCTGGAGAAGCCGCTGGCCGGAGCCATGGACGGCCCCGCCAAGCTGCTTCCCTTCCTGGTCGAGGCGCTTGAGGAGGTCGTGACCGGCATCGGCCCCATGGCCGAGGTTGAAGCTCGCGTCCTTTCCTCCACGACACTGACGCGGATCCTCAGCCACGTCTACCTTCACAACCTCGACGCCAACCTTGACGATCTGCTAGAGCCTGTAGACGCCAAGCGCTCCGCTGCTGCTACTGAGGCCGTGAAGGGCCGAGCGGAAGCCTTGATGGCGAAGTTCCGCGCCTTCTCCACTGCGCCCAACGCAGGTACTGCTGGTTCCGCAGCCTCGGGAAGTGGAGCTGACAAGCGCAACTCCACCACGGAGGCGGGGCTTCCGGCGAATGATGGCGCTGCTCAAGGGTAATCTCCTCTTGGCTTCTTTCCTGTTTCAACTCCTGCAACATGCATCGTGCCTCATGGAGGCGTTTAAACTTGTGTTTGGTATCGTGAGGACAATTTATGGTTTGTAATATTTGCTTCTGAATTTGCGATATTTTGCGGTTTCCTTCCTATTTGCTTTGTGTTCTACGTCAGCAGGGCCCAGCCCCGCGCATACTTCAGCCGCCGTTAGCCCCGACCGGATCACCAGGACGGGACCAAGGAGTGAGGGCTACGTGGCAAGTTAGGCTCCTGAGTCGCGATACTCAGGAGTCCCCCTTGACGCGCAAACATCAAATAGGGAGGGGGTGTAGGAGTAGATCTGTCGTTCTACATCGGCAAGGCCCGGCCCCGCGCATACGTCAACCGCCGTTAGCCTTTCAGAACTAAGGAGTGAGGGGCTACATGACCAGTTAGGCTCCTGAGTCGCGATGCTCAGGAGTCCCCCTTGATGCTCGAACGGTCTTCATACCTTGGCTCCGCTCGGGGAGGGGCGCGCGACAACCAGGTTCGGGGGACCTGGCTGGGTGGCGTGCACTCGGGCGTGACTCGGGCGCAGCCCCCGTGTCCAGCCCCCTCACGTGGCGCTCCCGAGGGGAGGCGTTATGATGAGGCCAGACACTGAGCTCTGGGCTCCCTGAGGTTGATACAGCCGTGGGCTGCCCTCAGTTGTTTATCACCAGGGCGGAGCACAGCGCTTCCGTATGTGTACGGGCATAGCCGCTCCTCGGCAGGGTTGTCAGCCAGCACGGAGCATGGTGCTTCCACTGGTACGTGGGAGGGGGGCCCCCTCCGGGAGGATCCCCCGGGGCGTGTACAGCCACGCCCTGACGTGGCCGGCACGGTAGGGCTAGACGAGGTGTATCTGGGCACTCGTGAGCCAGCACGGGACTCACGAGGCCCTACCTCAAGGCGGGTTGCGCCTGATCTTGCGTCATGGCTGAGTGTTCCTGCAAGGCGGTTAGATGCAAATGCTCTACGTCCTCAGGTCCCGGCCCTCGAGCAAGCTCAGCCGCCGCTGATATGCCAGGTCGTGATGTCGTGGACAAGGCTAGGGGGTGAGGGCTGGAGAGCCAGTAAGAGCCCCTGAGTTGCGATGCTCAGGCACCCCCCTTTTAACGTGCAAGCGATTTGCATGAGGGAGAAAAAGAGGTCGCGGTAGGCGGGAGATGATAATCATAGGCAGGTTAAGCATGAAAGGCGAACCAGCTTAGACAGATGCAGGAAGGATACATGCCACTGGGTCAGACCTGAGTGGCTTGGGGATGATGCAGCCCGAGGGGCGTCCCCAGTGAGGTGAACTAAAGACATAAGCAAAAGAGATACATGCCGCAGGGACAGACCCACGCGACCTAGGAATAATGCAGCCCTGAGGGCGCTCCCAGCTGAAACGAACTTGAAAGACGTCACCTGATACCATTGTAGAACGGGTGTTGAAGGAGCTGACGTTGCGCGGTGAAGGGGCCGATCCTCATGAGCCACCGGAGCCCTGAGCCTCGGGAGGCTCTGGGGGGCCGGGCGGTTCCTCGAGAACTACCTCCATTTCCGCCAGGACCGCGTGGTGCCTGGCCTCCTGAGCTTCCAGAATGCTCCGCATAAGACGCTGGTGAGGAGCAGCCGTGTTTGGCAGGTTGAAAGGCATGCAAACATAGCTGTGTGGCGGACCCTCACAGCATCCCACGCACGATGGCCAGAAATGCTCCCGAGACCTGACTCGTTTGATCCCTGGGTAGTCGATGTAGACACGCAGCCCGCCATCCTCGCCTGGATGGGGAGCTATGCCAGGAAGGCCGTGATCGCCGCATGACTCTTGATTCCCGCAGCTCCTAAGTGACCTTGGTGATGAACTCCTGAGGGTTGGGCCCTCCTTGCCCCATGCCTTCCTGAGGGAAACGTGCCGCATAGCACGCCTCCAAGTGGTGCCCGAGCGCCTCCCTCGTGATCTTGGCAAAGTCTGAGGCCCTCCAGGAGAGAGCCCCCGAGCCTTTCCCGAGGAGGGTGCCGAGTGTGCCTTCCTATGCGATGGAGGGAGGCGCCCCTTGCACGGGCGCAGATCCTGACGCGGCACCTCCGGAGATGCCTACCTCCTGAGACCTTGAGCTGGGTGATGTCTTCTTCTTCTTGGGAACCGCCTCAGGAGGGTTCTCGCTCTTGCTGTCTGGGTCCTTGACTGATGCAGCTTGGAAGGCACGCTCGAGAGAGCACACCGCATCCTTCTCTTCGTAGGGGACTGTGATGATTCTGCCGCTTCCCGGCATCTTGAGGACATTGTAACCATGGTGAGTCACTGCCCTGAACTTGGCCAGGGATGGATACCCGTGGATGGCATTGTGTGGCAGGCGAATGTGGGAAACGTCAAAGTCGATGAGCTCGGTACGATAGTTCTTGTGCTGTCCGAAGGTGACAGGGAGGCGAACCTGCCCTATCGGAGTGGTGGAGCCGTCAGTGACTCTTGAGAAAGGCTTGGTTGGTTGAAGCTGATCATATGGCACTTGGAGATTGTTGAACGTCTCAATGGACAGAAGCTTGAGTCCTGCGCCGCCATCGATGAGGGTCCTGGTAACTTGCACATTGCTGATGACTGGGGAACAAAGCATTGGGAGGACGCCAGCTGTAGCCGCACACTTGAGCTGATATGCTGAGCTGAATGTGATGGCGCACGTGGACCACCTGAGAGGGCGCGTGGCCTCGAGCTTGGGGAGGACTGCATTCACCTCGCGAGCAAACTGCTTGAAGATGTGCTGAGAGGCTGGGGCCTGGGCACCGCCCAAGATGCAAGCGATAGCACGCGGCTCCTGGAAGCCCCCAACCCCCTCGTCCTGGTGGTGGTCATCGTTCCTTCTTGGCGGTGGTGGCAGAGGAGGAAGGCCTGCGGTTCCCTGCGGGCGTTCCTCACGAGGCTGATCCCTCCAAGCCTGTCGTGGATTTGTCATGGCAGATGTCCTAGCGAAAGGACTTAGTCGTGGAGCCATCGCTACGAGTTTACTTGAAGGGGTTAAAGCGGACACAAAGACACGTGGGGTTTATACTAGTTCGGCCCCTTCGATGAAGGTAAAAGCCTACGTCTAGTTGTGATGGAATTGATGTGGTCTCGATGGCTAGGGAGCAAACAAGCTTCGCCTAGGCCCGAGTTGTGGTTGTCCCTTGAACCGCCGCCGGGTCGTCCCCTTATATACACGGGTGACGCCCGTCGGTCCATAGAGTCCCAGCCGGTTCATATTCGTATCCCGGTCGGTATCTCTCTATTCCTAACTTACAATACAAGCTATACATCAGGTCGGTTTTACTGATACAGATTCTAAACCGACTATAGGCCTTGGGCCTTCACCTGCTTATACCATTATGACGTTAACCCGGCCCAAGCAGGCCGGTTTACGCCCAGTGGTAATATCCCCAACATTAGGCCCCAGATTGATTTGAACTGGTTCATGTCAATCCTTCACACCATCTTGCGTCTTGGATGTCTTCTGTTAATTGGCAAATCTCCATGTCGTCATCATTTTTGGTCACTGTAAACCGGCATGACGTCATCAGTTTTGGCTACTATAAACCGGCATGACGTCATTATGAAATTCATAACGCCCTCTTAATGACAGCTCCTGGATTCGCGCGTTTGACCTAGCTCAGTTGCCTTATAAATAAGACCGAAGGGTCATTTCCTTTCTCTTCCCCTTCGTCCCTTCTTCTTCTTCTTCCTTACGTCGCCGGCCTTGGAGCTCCGCCACCACCGTCGACCTCTGCCTCGTCTCAGGCCGCTGCATCAACCTGCACGTACCAGAGTGTCGCGGCGTCTTTCCGCATCCTCTCCGTTCCTGGTAAGTTCTCTCTCCCTCTTAACCTAGATCTGTTCTTAGGGTTCCATGTTCTTGCTATGTTCATCGCGCGTTCATAGCTGCTCTCTGATCTTGAATGCATCCGTGAACTCTTGCTGTGTTTAGTAGCGATCCCTTTAGCATCCGCTTACCATTTCTCATCCAGACTTATAGATCTCCCGCATCTATCCACTCAATGGTTCACTTCTGTTTCCGTCTTAGTCTTCAAAATACTTCCTGTTTTTTATGAGCTTGCTGTAGATCCGTGGCTGTAACATAACTTTGTGAAACTTGTTTCTGCATAACTAGTTATCCATAGTTTCAATTGCTTCCGATACTTAGGCCAGGCGGTTTAACTTCACCATAGAGAAAAAATAGCTAGACCGGTATATATGTCATTAGTCCCCTGGTTGAACCGCCAGAATCCATCTGATGCTGCGTTGTAGAAGACCGGTTTATGGTACTGCCTCCGGTTTACCGTAATTAGATCACCACCGTTTTATCCGGCATATGCTTGAACCGGATCATTTATTCCTTGTAGATCTTGTCATGGCCAAACAAGTGTACGAGTGCAATTGGGTTCCCTCCCGTGTCACAGAATCACAGCTGAACGACCTAGTCCTGATTGGTGCTTTGGATAGCAAAGACACGATTCATTGGAGGGTTCCTGGAGATGAATGTCCTCCTACACCCCAGGAAGGAGAGGTCGTGGTCTTCACAGATCATATGGCCCGGGGCTTCAAACCGCCCGGCTCCAAATTTTATCGGGACGTGTTAGCCAACTTTCAACTCCGTCCACAGGATATTGGCCCCAACTCCGTCACCAACCTATGTCACTTTCAAGTACTTTCTGAGGCATACCTTCAAGAGGAGCCTTCCGTCGAGTTATTCAGAGATCTCTTTCATCTGAACCGTCGTACTGAATTCACTGACGGCCCTAATACCGAACTGGGCGGTATGGCCATTCAGAAGAGGAAAGAAATCACCTACCCTCACGTCAAACTCCATACTCACCCCAAGGAATGGAACGTAACTTGGTTTTATTGCAAGGATACATCTCCTGACAACGAAAATCCCTTGCCTGGCTTCCGTCCGGAACGGCTCAGCAACACTCACCCCTTTCCACAAAGGCTAAACGCCAAGGAGAGAATTAAATATGCTCCTCAACTGTCCAAGCTCCGGGCCTTCATGGCCAACGGTTTAACAGGAATAGACCTTGCACGCTGCTGGATATCATGGAGTATTTTGCCTCTAAGCCGGCGCCCAAATTTGATGTGTGAGTATACTGATAGTGTCGATGACCCACTCCGACACACTAAAATCCAACTCCCTGAGGATGAAGTCACAGAATCTGTGAAGAAGATGCTGAATGAACCGGAGCACCTCTGTGCTCAAACCGGTCTGCTTCCGTATTGCACCACCAACAAACCGCCAGCGGTAATATTTCAATTGCTTTATTGTTGATCCGAGTTACTATTTTATATGTTCAACATTTTAATTGCTGCTGATCCAGGGTGATAATCCGTTCTGGAGTAAGAAACTTCCTCAAGACAAAACGGAAAAGGCAGGACGGCCAACCCGGCCCAAGACCAAGGTTGTCAAGAAACCAGCTCATAAGAGAAAAACCACCGCTTCGTCTGACCCGGCCATTGATGATGATGTGGGTAAACCGGATCTTGAGATAGAACTTGATTCACTTGGCTTACTTTTTACACGCCTTATTGATGATGATGTTTGTCAGGATGATGCTGAAGCCAGCAATGCGGCTTTCGTTGAGGTAACCATTCTCTCTTCCGATTCAGAAATCTTGCCTTTGCCAAAATTTCGCCGGGCAAACCGGAAAGTTAAATTTTCTCATCCTCTTGCTTATCTGGATTCCCAATTTCTTATGAAGACCCAGCAACACGAAGCTCGCCGCACAACCCGGCACAGTGGCCAGGTAGTTACCTCTGCCGGTTTACCAAACAGTCCGGTTCGAAAACGCCGCTCCGAGGTCTCCGACCTTTTTATTGATTTAAATCGTAAAGCGGGTTTCTTCCGTCAACCTCTTAATCCATCCGACTCCGATTATCAGGTCACTTCTCATTCCTCATCTGGTGAATCGTCAGCCACCCAGCTACCACCTTTGAAAACAGTTGCTGGGTAAGTTAAACCGATCATATGCTTCCAGTATGCTGCGCAATGGTTTACACTTTTCCTTAATTTTTATCTTTTCTTCCAGGGCTAAACCGAAACCAAGCAAGAAGGCCCGCCTGGATAAAGCGGCTGAAGAAAATGTGGCCCCGGAACATGACCAAGCGCCGGATCATGAAGTGTTTATTTCTGAAGATATCCCCAATGATCCTCCTCTGCAAGATGACATTATCCCTGAAGAAGGTCTTACTAATGCTCCAGCGTCTGCTGATCCGCCTGCCAGTTCTGTCCAGATTGAAAAATCCCACACTCCTGCTGACAAAACGGCCGCACCAACCCAAACCGGCGAATCAAAAGATGATGATGTTGTGATTACCGGTGTAGGCCGTTCTGAACCCGGGAATCCTGCCACTCTTACCAGGCATACCATCAAAGAGGATTCTTCCTCTTTGAACAAAGGAAAATGGGATGTCGAATTGGAAACATATGCCGCTCTGAATGCGCAAGATCTTCATTCTGGCTATTTAAACCGGCTTTACACTAGCCGTGACTGTGAAGCTGGCCTGGTCAAAATGATGAGGGATAAATTTGAGGTAAATTCCTTCTTTCTCTTCTGCTCTTGCATTCATCCCGGTAGCCCCCAAGGGCCGGTTTGTGACCTTGGTCAAACCGGGACTTGATCCTGAATATATAATTATTGAAATCCATCGGTATAACCCTCGAGGGCCGGTTTAGCATAATCAAACCGGGGCTAAAAAAGCTGTCCTTAAAACAGAACTTGATCAAATAGCCATTAGCCCCCAAGTGCCAAGTTGAATACTTGTATTGAGCTTGGGACTTTGTAGTTGAGCAATATACAAAAAATTGAAGATACATTAGCCCCCAAGTATCAGGCATATAACTTTGTTTATGTGGTTGATACTTCAATTTCTTGTCTTGACTGTGAAAAACTTTAAAATGTCATCTGTATGCAGGCTGAGATTAAAATCAAGGAGGACCGAATTGCCGATTTGCAGGAGGCCCTGAAGACCCAGCAAGCTGAAACAGATAAAGCCAAGGAAGAATTAACCAGCGCTTTGAACACTGCTGAACGGCTGAAGAAAATTTTAAGAAAGAGCGAGCTGACTGGGCCACTGAGAAGGCCGGTTTAACCAAAAGAGCAGAAAATGCTGAAGCGGCCCTTAAACCGGTGGTAGATGAACTGACGGCCGTACAGCGGCAAATACACTCCATGACTGCTGCTATCTTTGGTAAGCTCCTTGTAACTTCTGTAATAAATTTGAATCTGCTGTATCATAAGTCCGGTTTGAGACCATTCCAATCCTTTTGTAGGCACACGTATTGGGCACTTAGGAAATGATGTTCGGAAGAAACTGAAAGCTGCCTACACCTTGATAGAATAATTGTACACTGGAGCCCAACGGATCATCAGCACAGCTTCTCACAACAATCCAGCGCCCTCTTTAATCCAGGACACTCTTAGCAAGTTGTCAATGCTTCCATCCCGGATTGAGGAGCTGAAAAAATCCGCTGCCCGAACCGGAGCCATCAATGCCTTAATCCGGGCAAAGGCATGGGTGCCCGACTTTGATCCTGTGGAAGCAGCTCAAGGCTATCCCAGTCTGAAAGAAGACGGCTCTGAGTTCGACGAAGAAGATTTAAGGGCTATAAACCGTGCAGTGCGCCCTCTGGCTTGCCAGCTAGCTGAAGAGGCAGATTTGACGCATTATCAAGCGCAATACAATGATCAAAACAAGCGAGTGCCTGCCCCAACTGTTGAAGCGGAGAATCTGATTCCTCCAATCCGTAAGCACACTTACGCCCCTGATATTGAACCGTCTTCCCTGATCCATGAAGAAGCTGTTTTCCAAGCTTTAATGGGAATCGACTGGACCACTGTTGATTTCCAGCCAATGGGTAGAGACGAGGAAGCTGAAGCGGCGGAGGACGAGGAGCAAGCTTGAACCGGAAGCCGGTTTGAAGTGCTATTTGAAACATCCTTCTACAAAAACAATGATTTTGTTTGGGCACCATGCTGCCTTGTAATAGGATAGTTAAAACTTCTGCCTGGGATATGCCTTCGTGCATAAGTACTAAAGCTTTTGCTTGAAAAACTTTAATTCATATTTCCTGCAATCAGAAAAAATTTGAACTTCGGTAGCGGTTATACCGCAGCCGGATTATGATCTTGATATGTGTATCAGAAATATAACAAACACATGATACATAAATACCTTCCATGTTTGGGTATAAAGCTGGCTTATCCAAGCCTGAAGCGGTGGTTTTATAAACCATTACCGTCAAAAAGGGAGAAAGTAGCCCCCGTACAAACCGTGCTGACTTAATACAAGCCCCCTGGTTATTCCATGATGTTAACAGGGAAAAGGTAAACCGGGAGACTCCTCCGGATTAGAAGGGGGATCAAAAATCATTGGCTGAACCGGAAAAAATATGCTTGTCGACATAAAGAAATCCAGCAAAAGCAAAAACGAACAAACCATGAAAACAAGATGGAAACGAAAGTAATGATAAAAACCATTCGCAAAAATATGCTATATTAAGCTGTTCAGATGGCATTACCATGGTCGGACAGGATCAAGGCCCCCAATAGGGGTGACAATGATTCAAGTCAGCCAGGTCCCCAAATGACTCGTGGCATATATGCCAAATCAAGAGGCGTAGCAATGGCTCGGGCCCGACCATGCTCCCAAGTGATTTTGTGGCCTTAGGCCGACCAAGAGGCATTACTGGTTCAAACGTGACTCAGTCCCCAAATGATCTGGTGGCTGTCGCCTATCAAAGGGTGTTCGTTGGTTCGGACACGACCAAAGCCCCCAGTGATATTGTGGCCTTAGGCCGACCAAGAGGCATTACTGGTTCAAACTTGACTCAGTCCCCAAATGATCTGGTGGCTGTCGCCTATCAAAGGGTGTTCGTTGGTTCGGACACGACCAAAGCCCCCAGTGATATAAAACAAATGTCAAAGGGTAAACCGGAGGCCGCTTTAGACAGAACCACTCCGTGTAACCTCGCATGATGAGAAAGACAGAGACCCCGCTTCGGCTGAGGCTCCGGTTTGATATATCAAAGATAATATATACATTGTCATGATATGTACATAAATAGAGCCAATGGCTCAAGTATAGTAAGGCCGAAGATGAGCTATATTCCACGGTCTGTTGGTCTCCTCTTCTGATGTACGTGAGTCTTGATGCTCTCGAATATCAATCAGATAATACGACCCGTTGTGCAGATTCTTGCTGACTACGAAAGGTCCCTCCCAAGGTGGGGATAACTTGTGCATATCCGTTTGATCTTGGATGAATCGAAGCACCAAATCTCCTTCTTGAAAAGTTCTGGTTCTAACCCGGCGACTGTGATAGCGACGAAGATCTTGCTGGTAAATCGCCGAACGGGCAGCCGCTATATCACGCTCTTCGTCCAATAGGTCCAAAGCATCTTGTCGTGCTGTCTCATTATCTGCCTCAACATAAGCTGCCACACGAGGCGAATCGTGCCGGATGTCACTAGGGAGAACCGCCTCTGCTCCATAGACCATGAAAAACGGCGTGTATCCTGTGGACCGGTTTGGCGTAGTATTGATACTCCATAATACAGATGGCAGCTCTTCAACCCAACATCCTGGTGTTCTTTGCAATGGGACCAAAAGCCGGGGTTTGATGCCTCGCAAGATTTCCTGATTAGCTCGTTCTGCCTGTCCATTGGACTGGGGGTGTGCTACTGACGACACATCAAGTCGGATGTGCTCACGTTCACAGAACTCCTTCATAGCACCCTTGGATAAATTGGTACCATTATCAGTAATGATACTGTGTGGAAAACCAAACCGGAAAATCACCTTCTTGATGAACTGTACCGCTGTTGCTGCATCACACTTGCTGACAGGCTCCGCTTCAACCCACTTGGTAAATTTGTCAACTGCCACCAAAAGGTGAGTTTTCTTATCCTTGGATCTTTTAAAAGGTCCAACCATGTCTAGCCCCCAAGTTGCAAACGGCCATGTTATTGGGATCATCCTCAACTCCTGAGCCGGCACATGAGCACGCCTTGAAAATTTCTGACATCCATCACACCGTTTAACCAAGTCCTCCGCGTCAGCATGAGCTGTCAACCAGTAGAACCCATGACGAAACGCCTTTGCAACCAGAGACTTTGAACCGGCGTGGTGCCCACAATCCCCTTCATGGATTTCTCTTAAGATTTCACAGCCTTCTTCAGGAGAGACACAACGTTGAAACGCCCCTGATACACTGCAATGATGTAATTCACCATTGACAATCGTCATAGACTTGGATCGCCGGACTATCTGCTTGGCCAGAATCTCATCCTCTGGCAACTCCCCCCTTGTCATGTACGCAAGATAAGGAACTGTCCAATCCGGAATAACACGCAGGGCTGCCACCAATTGGGACTCCGGATCAGGAATGGCCAAATCCGCTTCACCTGGGAGCTTGACTGACGGATTGTGCAACACATCCAAAAAGACGTTAGGCGGGACCGGTTTACGCTGAGAGCCCAACCGGCTTAAAGCATCCGCCGCTTCATTCTTCCGACGGTCCACATGATCCACTTGATAACCCTTGAAACAACCTGCAATATTATCCACTTCCCGACGATATGCAGCCATGAGCGGGTCTTTAGAATCCCAAGTGCCAGACACCTGTTGAGCCACTAGGTCTGAGTCACCAAAACACTTGACCCGGCTTAAATTCATCTCTTTAGCCATCCGCAGACCATGGAGCAAGGCTTCATACTCAGCTGCATTATTAGTACAAGGGAACATTAAGCGGAGAACATAACAAAACTTATCACCTCGCGGGGAAGTTAATACGACTCCAGCCCCCGAGCCTTCCAATTGCCTGGACCCATCAAAATGAATAGTCCAATATGTGTGATCCGGCTTCTCCTCTGGTGCCTGTAATTCCGTCCAATCATTGATGAAATCAACAAGTGCTTGAGACTTCACGGCCGTCCGAGGCACGTACTTCAGACCGTGCGGCCCCAGCTCTATAGCCCACTTGGCAATCCGGCCAGTCGCCTCCCGATTCTGTATAATATCACCCAAGGGAGCTGAACTGACCACTGTGATGGGGTGCCCTTGAAAATACTGCTTCAATTTCCGACTGGCCATAAAAACACCATAGACCAGCTTCTGCCAATGCGGATACCTTTGCTTGGACTCAATCAGCACCTCACTGATATAATAAACCGGCCGCTGAACCGGATATTCCTTGCCTGCCTCTTTGCGCTCTACCACAATAGCCACACTAACTGCCCGAGCATTAGCCGCTACGTATAATAATAGTGGCTCCTTGTCGACCGGAGCTGCAAGAACAGGCGGATTGGCTAACTGCCGCTTCAAATCCTCAAATGCCTCGTCAGCAGCTGTACTCCAGACGAAATTGTCTGTCTTCCTCAGCAGTTGGTACAAAGGGATAGCCTTCTCCCCGAGGCGGCTGATAAACCGGCTCAGCGCAGCGATTCGGCCCGCCAAACGCTGAACATCGTTGATACACTCCGGTTTAGCTAGAGATGTAATAGCCGTAATCTTCTCCGGATTAGCCTCAATTCCTCTGTTAGACACCAAGAAACCCAGTAACTTGCCTGCTGGAACACCGAAAACACACTTGGCCGGATTAAGCATCATCCTGTAAGCTCGCAAGTTGTCAAAGGTCTCCTTCAAATCATCCACCAGTGTCTCCTTCTGCCTTGATTTTACTACAATGTCATCTACATATGCGTGCACATTGCGGCCGATCTGCTCATGCAGGCAATTCTGTACACACCGTTGATAGGTGGCTTGGGCACTCTTGAGCCCGAAGGGCATAGATACATAACAGAAGGCTCCAAAGGGAGTGATGAATGCTGTTTTCTCCTGGTCCTTAACCGCCATCTTGATCTGATGATATCCAGAGTATGCATCCAAAAAACTCAAACGCTCACAACCCGCCGTGGCATCAATGATCTGATCAATACGGGGGAGGGCAAAAGGGTCTGCAGGACAGGCTTTGTTAAGATCTGTATAATCCACACACATACGCCAAGTGCCGTTTTTCTTAAGAACCAGCACCGGATTAGCAAGCCACTCTGGATGGAACACCTCAATAATAAAACCAGCTGCTAAAAGCCTGGCCACTTCCTCTCCAATGGCTTTGCGTCTTTCTTCGTTAAACCGGCGGAGGAACTGTTTCACCGGTTTATACTTAGGATCCACATTAAGAGTGTGCTCAGCGAGTTCCCTCGGTACACCTGGCATGTCAGATGGCTTCCATGCAAAAATGTCCCGATTCTCACGGATGAACTCGATGAGCGCGCTTTCCTATTTGGGATCCAGGTTGGCACTGATAGTGAACTGCTTGGATGAATCGCCGGGCACGAAGTCAACAAGCTTGGTCTCAGCTGCCGATTTGAACTTCAGATCTGAATCATGCTCTGTAGTTGGCTTCTTTAAAGGGGTCATATCCGCCGGATCGACATTGTCCTTATAATACTTCAACTCTTCCGTGGCACAGACCGACTCTGCGTAAGCCGCATCACCCTCTTCACATTCCAAAGCGATCCTACGGTTCCCGTGAACCGTTATCGTCCCCTTGTAACCCGGCATCTTGAGCTGTAAGTAGATATAACAAGGCCGCGCCATGAATTTGGCATAAGCCGGTCGCCCAAACAAGGCGTGATACGGGCTTTGGATCTTCACCACTTCGAAGCTCAATTTTTCCGACCGGGAGTCATGCTCGTCTCCAAAAGTCACATCTAGAGCTATTTTACCAACAGGATATGCAGATTTGCCTGGCACAACACCATGGAACACCGTATTTGATGGTCTGAGATCCTTGTCAGTTAGTCCCATGCGCCTGAATGTCTCATAATACAGTATGTTAATACTGCTTCCTCCATCCATGAGTACCTTGGTGAATTTATAACCCCCCACCTGAGGGTCCACCACTAATGCTAACTGACCCGGATTATCAACCCGGAGCGGGTGATCTTCTCTGCTCCACACGATGGGCTGCTCTGACCAGCGTAAGTAACGCGGTAAGGCCGGTTCAACAGAATTCACCGCTCGTTGGTGGAGTTTTCGGTCACGCTTATCCAAGCCCGTTGTGAAGACATGGTACTGCCCATTGCTCAACTGCTTCGGCTGGCTCTGATAGCCCGACGGCTGCTGCTGCTGCTGGCTCTGATAGCCTGACTGCTGCTGCTGCTGCTGGCTGTTCTGATTATTCTGGTAGTTGTGACCGCCCTGATTACGTCCTGAACCGGAAACCCCATCGTGATCCGGCCCGCTGAAACCGGATCCTGAACCGCCACCTGATCCGTGATCATACCGGAAAGCATTAGAGTTCTTGAACTCCTGCATGATGTAGCAATCTTTCCAAAGATGGCTAGCCGGTGCCTCCTTCGTCCCGTGCTTTGGGCAAGGCTGATTCAACAAATAGTTCAAACGGCTTGCACTAGGATTGGGAGCCCCGTTATGATTTGCCGCTTTACCTCTGCGCCGCTGCCCCCTGTCCTGTGCGTTAGTGTTAGCCACAAAGTCCACGCTGCCGTCCGCCTTGCGCTTGCCTCCGTTTCCATGACCCACTAGTTTATTCTGCTGCTGTTTGGAGTTGCTATCCTTCTTTCCCTTCCCTGCTTCATTATCATTAAGCTCGGGATCCTTGGTACTGTCCGAATCGGCATACTTCACTAGGGCAGCCATGAGGGTTCCCATGTCATTACAGAGTCGCTTCATGCGTCCCAGTTTCAATTTTAGAGGCTCAAACCGGCAGTTGCCTTCCAGAGTTAAGACCGCAGAGTCAGCATTAATCCTGTCAGACGAGTGCAAAATTTCCGAAACGCGACGCACCCAATGGGTCGTTGATTCTCCTTCTTCCTGGACACAAGCCGCCAGGTCTACTATGGACTTGGGCTGCTTACATGTATCCTTGAAATTCTGTATAAACCGGCTCCGCAACTGGGCCCAAGAGCTGATAGAATTGGGCGGTAGGCTCTTTAACCAAGTACGAGCCGTGCCTTCGAGCATCATGGTGAAATATTTGGCACATGCAGCCTCATCCACATCCAGCATTTCCATGGCCATCTCATAACTCTCTATCCATGCTTCAGGGGGTAAATCAGCGGTATAATTCGGCACCTTGCGTGGGCCCTTGAAATCCTTAGGCAGGCGCACACTACGCAAAGCAGGGATCAAGCAAGGCACTCCCAGAGCGGATGTGATTCCTGGTCCGGCAAAGGTGGCAGAACGAACCGGTGTAAGTTGGCCCGCATTATCCTGTGCTGCTAACTCGGCCTCCCTTTGTGCCCGGGCCCGGTTCACCGCATCCCGAGCATCGACAACACCACCCGCCGGGTCATCACCACGGGCCGCTTCACGGCCGTGCGCGTTGCTTGATATGGCCGGTTCATCTATGCGCCTGCTGTAACTCCGGCTCGGACGGGGCGTAGAATGAATCCGATCACGGCTGTATGAGTATGCCTCCTGCTGCATCAGCGCGGTCCGGAGAAGCTCCTTAACCCGGCGCGTTTCTACTGCTTGCGGAGAATCCCCTTCGACCGGGATGGCCTCTAACCGTGCTGCGGCCGCAACAAGGTTGTCCATAGGATTCGAATAATGACCCGGGGGCGTCTGCACCGGTGGAGGCATCGCAATATTTTGTTGAGGGGGCTCCATCAGGCGAGGTTGGACCGTCGCTCCTGGCCCTGGCGCCTCAATCCGGTTTGTCTCCTGGTACCGCGGTGGATTACTGGGTCCAGCTCCCGGAGTGTGAAAGAGATTTCGGGGGTCAAACCCTAACGGCAGGCGTGATCTGTGCTTTCGCTTTAAAACCTCCTGTGATGCATTCTGGTCAAGCATGAGTTTATAGGCCTGTGCGTCCAAAGCGGCCCGCTCTGCGGCCATCCGGTCTTTTTCTGCTGCCAGATCCGCTTTGGCTTGCACGATCTGCTCTCTCACCTTCGCGATTTCTGCATTATGAGCATCTTGATCCGCCGGGTCATCCTCTGCCATAAGCGCGGCCAGTGCGTCAAACAGATCAGATAGAACTTGAACCGGCGGGCGCACAAGGCCTCCTGCCCCTGCTGCCGCTGCCGCTGCGGATCCGGAGAGCATTGCTGCGGCAGTCGAAGAATAATTCGCCGCCTGGGTGCCAGCCATGAATATTCCAACCCGGTTGATCTGGCCTGGGGGGTCCGGAATACTGTCGCCATCGGAACAACCCCTAACTTGATCGTCTTGCATCCGGTATAGCGACTCGGTCTCTCCGGTCGAGGACTCGTCGCCAGAATAGACGACAGTCTCGCTATCGTGCTCTGATTCGTCCTCATGCCCTCCTCCGTAGATGACTCCAACGAAGGCACGCTTCATGGCCGGTTTAACCTGAGTAAAGCTCGCACGCTGAGCCGTCTCGACGGGGTCGGTGTAGATGTCCGGCTCAGGCCCAGGCTCACCGATCTTGCCGATGAAGACGTGTACGCTGCCAAAGGGGACCCGGTAACCATACTCAATTGAATCGGCCTCAGGACCCCATCCTGCATCATCGATGTAGATCCTGCCCCGACGACTCTTGGTCATCCGGCCCACAACATAGCCTTCGAGTCCTTTGAGCTTGCCCTCCAAGATCGTCAAACCATCGTGCGATAGCCCCACGGTGGGCGCCAACTGTCGTGGATTTGTCACGGCAGTTGTCCTAGCGAAAGGACTTAGTCGTGGAGCCATCACTACGAGTTTACTTGAAGGGGTTAAAGCGGACACAAAGACACGTGGGGTTTATACTAGTTCGGCCCCTTCGATGAAGGTAAAAGCCTACGTCTAGTTGTGATGGAATTGATGTGGTCTCGATGGCTAGGGAGCAAACAAGCTTCGCCTAGGCCCGAGTTGTGGTTGTCCCTTGAACCGCCGCCGGGTCGTCCCCTTATATACACGGGTGACGCCCGTCGGTCCATAGAGTCCCAGCCGGTTCATATTCGTATCCCGGTCGGTATCTCTCTATTCCTAACTTACAATACAAGCTATACATCAGGTCGGTTTTACTGATACAGATTCTAAACCGACTATAGGCCTTGGGCCTTCACCTGCTTATACCACTATGACGTTAACCTGGCCCAAGTAAGCCGGTTTACGCCCAGTGGTAATATCCCCAACAAAGCCCCCTCACGAAGTTGGTCCTGCCAGTGATCCTCACGAGGTCGGTCACGCCACTCCTGGCGAGGGCCTCGGTCGTCCCATCGTCCTCCACCTCTTCCTCCTCCTCGGCCGTAGCCCCGATCGTTGCACTCGGGGCGTTGACCGATGCGTCCTTCCCGAGCGGCTTTGAGCTCCTGGCATTCGTTGGTGTTGTGGGTGTAGAGGTCGTGGTAGGCGTAGTATCGGTTCCCCTTGGACGACTCCGGATGGTCCCTGCCACGCTTCATGTCTGGTTCTGCTGCAAGCACAACTGCTCCTTTGCACTTCACGTCTTTGGCCTTGGCTTTCTTCTCTTCCGGGTCAGCAGCTAGAAGCTCGAGAAGGGAGAGGCGCCCCTCCTCAGCCCTTGAGCACAGGGCTGCAAGAAAAGCTCGAGGCTCAGGAGCCGCTCGAGATCGACTCGTAATTTAGCTCGACTCGAGATCGACTCAAAAAGAAATGAGCTGAGTATGAACACTTTATGTAGCTCGATCGAGAAACGAGCCGATCTTGAGCCAGCATTGGCTCTCTCGGTTTTAGCTCGATAGCTCGATATAATATAAGTATATTAAATAACCTTCATACCAATCTCCAAGAATTAGGATCATTCATTTTCATATATGTTCTATACGACTTTTTTTCTTTACTTTACCTACTAGCAAACATGGAAATTAAGCATGGAGAAAATTTATTCTCATCACGTGGCCAACCGTGTGTTCAATATCTTGTTATTTTGGTCAAAGCTTGAGACCCGGCGCACCTTTGTCACCTTCTATCCATGTCCTCTTGTTATTAAATACTACTCCTCACTTGAGAAAGGATAAGTCGAATTTATAGTGATTTTTCTGTTCTATTGTCGCCTATCTAGCTTTAAATTTTGCCTTAAAATGATTTTAAAAAAATCATCTTATTTAGCTCGAAACTAGCTCGAGATCGACTCGAGATCGTTACAAGCTGAGCATGAGCCATTTTCTGCGGCTCGACCTTGAGCTTCGCACATTTTGGACTCGCTCAAATTTTAATATGAGTTGAGCTGAGCCTAGGCCAACTCGCTCAAAGTCGAGTCGTTTGCAGCCCTATGCGCACTTGGTCGCCAGGTTGAACAACTCTAGAGATGTGCATAGATCCTCGTGGATAGCCAGCTCCTCCTTCATCTTGACATCGCGGACGCTATCAGAGAACGCTGAGATGATGGCCTCCTCGGTCACCTTGGGAATCTTGAGGCGAGTGCTATTGAAGCGTTGGATGTACTTCTACAAGGTCTCTCCAGGTTGCTGCTTGATGCGGCGCAAATCACCCACGACTGGAGGACGGTCACAAGTGCCCTGGAAGTTGGCGAAAAAGCGGGTGCGCATCTCGTCCCAAGAGGAGATCGAGCTGGGAGGCAGGTTCAGGAGCCAAGTGTGGGCACCGTCCTTGAGCGCCATGGGAAACCAGTTCGCCATGACCTTTTCATCTCCGTTGGCCGCCTCGATGCCCAGCTCGTAGAGCTGCAGGAACTCTGCGGGGTCGGCAGTGCCGTTGTAGCGAGGAGGCAGATCCGGCTTGAACTTGCCTGGCCAGGCGACACTGCGTAGCTCGGTGGTGAAGGCGCGGCAGCCAGTAGTAGCCACTGGGGCCCTTTGTAGACGCAGGGCTTGCTCTTGGAGATTCCGGCGCGCCGCCGCCAGGGGCAGCGCAGGGTCTTGACGTGCTGGCGTAGGGATGCGGTCTTGACATGCTGGAGCGGGGAGCACACGAGCGCCTTCTTTCCTGTCGCACGGGTGCTGGACGTGGTGGGTCTCGTCCAGGAGCTGCGCGCCTTGGCGCCAGGGCACCTTCTTAGGGAGGAGGTGGCGGAGGCACCTCCTGAGCAGCGTCGCCCACGTAGGACGGAGGGCAAGGCAGGGAGAGGGACGGTGCAAGAGAGCCCCCTGCGGCGCCGACGAGCTCGGTGGTGCGAGCGAGCCACTCCTTGTAGAGGTCATCGACGGGGTGGTAGTGCAGGAGCTCACGTGCCAGGAGCAATGCGGCCTACGCGTCCGTGGGGGCGCGACGAGCGTGAGACGACGAACCAGCTGGAGTTAGCGATGGAATGGCGGTGCGGCCTTTCCGCCGCACCGAGGGATGCAACGATGATGCTTGCTGCTTGTTCCCCGCCGGGCCGGTGGCAGCGTTGGCGGCAGGCGACGGAGAACAACGGGGCGGCCCACCGATGGGAGCCGTCTGGGCGACGCGGGCGGCGAGAGCAGCCCGACGCTCGGCGTGAGCTCAGCGAGCTGCCATGGATGCGACGAACGATGGAACGAGGGACGTCGGAAGAAGGATTCCGGCGCACCCCTACCTGGCGCGCCAAATGTCGGATATCGGTTTCCGGCAAAACCCTTAAGGTTCGAACTCTGGGGTGCGCGCGAAGATCTACTTCCTACCGGTCCACGTCTGAACGCCTCGCCGTGAATCTAAGCTACACGATGAACAACACAAGGGACACAAGGTTTATACTAGTTCGGGCCACCGTTGTGGTGTAATACCCTACTCTAGTGTGTGTGGTGGATTGCCTCCGGGGCTGATGATGAACAGTATAAAGAAAGAACAGCATCGCGAGAGGTGTTCTTGAGCTGGTGCGGTGTTCTACTTGGGTGGATTCGATCGTCTCTGGATGAGATGAGCTCTACTGTGGTGGCTATCTCTATTTATAGGGGCCCTGGTCCTCTTCCCAAATATTGAGCGGGAAGGGAGCCAACAATGGCCATTTTGAAGGGGAACAACTAGTACAGGTTATCCTGACTAAAGTTGGTCTTCGACTGCCAAAGGCACTGGCGATGACGCTGTCTTGGGCTCCATGGTGACCTCCGTCCTGCCACTCAGCTGGTCTTAGTCTCGTTGCACCGATATGGTAACCTTTGCTTGATGCCTCGGTACTTCGCGCATGCGCTTACCGCCTTTGCACCAAAGAGGAAACGAGGACACTGCGCAGGCTGGCGCCCACCTGGCGCTCGCCTGGTCTTGATCGTCATGGCTTGAGTCATGAGCACCTCGCAAGGTACCCCTGCCTTGATCTCTCCGCCTCCTCATGAGCCTGCCTGGTGAGGCCGCCCCTGGGGAAGCCTTGCGTCGTCTGCCCCGCGAGGCTTGGCCCCTCGCGAGGGTATTGAGCTTGGGTTGATGAAGACAGGTCGTACTGGGCCACTGCTTGAGCCACGCCGCAGGCTAGATGAAGGCAGGTCCGGGGACCCCCTTTCCCAGAACGCCGACAAACATGGTCAAGAAACGACTTCCATCGGAAGATTATTGTACGTTGATAGGCTGACAGCTGGTTCCATAGAAGCAGCAAGGAATTGGCCTCTTACTACGCACAAAATAATTATTCCTCCACCTGACAGCAGGGACCCACCGAACGGGCCACTGTATTTCCTGAAAAAACTTTTCCCCCTGACTGCTCGGACCCACCAGCTACATCTTCGCATGCAAGGAAGTGCGTCCATATTACGAAAAAACGATTCGCCCCCCTGACTGCTGGGACCCACCAGCTACATCTTCGCACGCAAGGAAGTGCCTGACTTTCGGGACCCACCTGGTCGAAGCGTACATAGTGTTGTCATTCTGGTCGCGAACATGTACGTACATATTGGTCGATGTACAGGCACGCACGTGTCGCGCGCATGTAGCATGTACACGTACGTACATCGGCCGGGGTGCAAGAAAGTAAATACGGCGACGTACGTACATATGGGCTAGGTCTCGAACGCCTGCTCGCGCATACGTACGACGAAGGCTCGTGTACATGGCTGGGTCGGAACAGAGAAACGACATCAGCATCGTGTTCATGGGGAGGCAATAGAATGCGTCATGTTCATTGAAAGGCAACGGAACGAGTGGGAGCCAACCGTCTTGGATGGAATAGCTGATGGAAACGAGGCCTGGCGTACCACAGAACGGAAGAAACGGCCTTGTGTTCGACCGGCCACGGTCGAAACGGGATCCTGTTCATTGGGAGGGGTCTGGCGTACGGCAAAATGGAGGAAACAGACTTCTGTTGGACCTCCTATGGTCGGAACAGGGGCCTGTTGATCGGGAGGGGTGTGGCGTACCGCAAAACAGAGGAAATGGACTTGTGTTGGAGCGCTACGGTCGAAACGGGGGTCCTGTTCATCGGGAGGGGTGTGGCGTACCACAAAACGGGACTCCACGGGATACTGTTCATCTCCACCGTCGACCTCCTTCAGCCTACACAGGCTACTGTTCATCCACCGCCGACCTCCTCCAGCCTCCACCTGCGACTGTTCATCCACGGGCTCCCGTTCATCCATCCTCCACCACGCGCTCCTCCACCGGCTACTGTTCAACCAGCCCTCTCCACGGGGTCCTGTTCAACCACCCCTCCACGGGCTACTGTTCATCCAGCCCTCTACAGGCTACTATTCAACCAGCCCTCCACGGGGTCGTCCTGTTCATCTAGCCCTCCACGGGGTCATGTTCATCCAGCCCCAACCGGCTCGGTCGGGGTCCTGTTCATCCAGCAGCAACGGCCTATACTACCATGGGGTCCAGTTCATCCAACCCCCACCGGGAACTGTTCATCCACCCCCCAACAACACTCACTGTTCATCCTGAGGCAGCATCGATCAGCTTCAGTTAGCAGCAGTAGCGAAGGAATCGCTCAATCGGGTTCAGTTAACAGCCATCGATCGGTCGCTCAGGTTCAGTAACGCGTAGCCTGCAGTGCAATCCCTTGGGTTCAGTAGGCAAACGCCTCGCTCGGGTTCAGTTAGAGCCCAACGCCTCGCACCCACGCGCGTGCGTGTACAAGAGAAACGCGCAAACCTTCGTGCATCACTCGGCCCCAACCACCCACCGTAACCGGGAACACCCCGATATTTTCCTCGCCCTCGCTTCTACCACGGGTTTTTCTGTCATGGATGGCCCAAAGAATGTCATGTAGCTGCGTCTCCGGCCCTCCCAGGACAAAAAGCCCATTTTCTGTCATGATTTTTTGTCATAGAAGTAGGAGCCCACCACATCTATGATGATACTGGGTTTTGTCACAATTATCGTCATAGAAGTGTCATAAGTATGACAGGAAAAAAATTCGTTTGGCCCAAAATGTCACGAATGTGTCTTTTTTTGTAGTGCTTCTAATACTGCAAGAGCGCTGAAGATCATGAAGATGCTAGTCTTTGATAGGACTAGGCTCTCCCCTCTTTTCTGGCATTTCTGCAGCCCAGTCCATATATACAACCTTCCTTTGATAATGTTGCATATGTAGTGTAGATCCTTGCTTGCTGAGTACTTCGGATGAGTACTCACATTTGCTTTGCTTTCTCCCCCCCCATATCCGTTTGATGCAACTAGATGATGAAGCCCCTGAGACCGCTGCCCCCGCCAACGACTACTGCTACCCCGAGGGTGCCTACTACTACGTGACGGACACCGACGACCGGGAGTAATGAGGAGGCTCCCAGGCAGGAGGCCTTGCCTTTTCGATCAATGTTGCTTTTGTGCTAGCCTTCTTAAGGCAAACTTGTTTAACTCATGTCTGTACTCAGATAATGTTGCTTTCGCTGACTCGTTTGTTTTCGAGCTTATGTATTCGAGCCCTCGAGGCCCCTGGCTTGTAATATAAAGCTTGTATTATTTTAATTTGTGTCTAGAATTGTGTTGTGATATCTTCCGTGAGTCCCTGATCTTGATCGTACACATTTGCGTGTATGATTAGTGTACAATAGAATCGGGGGCGTCACATGCTGGTTTCTATAGGAGGTTTATCAATGACTTTTCTAAAATTTCTAGGCCTCTTACTAATCTTTTGCAAAAGAATATTCCCTTTGTGTTTGATGATGATTGTATGGAAGCCTTTGAAACACTAAAGAAAGCCTTAATTAGTGCACCTGTTGTTTAACCACCTGACTGGAACTTGCCTTTTGAGATTATGTGTGATGCTACTGATTATGCTGTTGGTGTTGTTCTAAGACAAAGAGTTGATAAGAAACTAAATGTTATTCATTATGTTAGTAAAACTCTAGACAATGCTCAAATAAACTATGCTACTACTGAAAAAGAATTCTTAGAAGTGGTGTTTGCTTGTGATAAATTCAGATCTTACATTGTTGATTCTAAAGTAATTTTTCACACCAATCATGCTGCTATAAAATATCTTATGGAAAAGAAAGATGTTAAACCTAGACTCATTAGGTGGGTTCTTCTGCTACAAGAATTTGATTTACATATCACCGATAGGAAAGGAGCAGAGAACCCCGTAGCTGATAACTTGTCTAGGCATGAAAATATTCTTAATGACCCACAAACTATTAATGATAGCTTCCCTGATGAACAACTAGCTGCAATAAGTGTTTCTCATAATACACCTTGGTATGCTGACTATGCTAATTATATTGTTGCTAAATACATACCACCTAGCTTCACATACCAACAAAAGAAAAAAATTCTTCTATGATTTAGGACATTACTTTTGGGATGACCCACATCTTTATAAAGAAGGAGTAGATGGTATTATTAGACGTTGTGTACCTGAGCATGAACAGGAAAAAATCCTACGGAAATGTCACTCTGAAGCTTATGGAGGACATCACGCGGGAGACAGACCCGCTCATAAGGTATTGTAATCTAGTTTTTATTAGCCTACTCTCTTCAAGGATGCTCGTAAGTTTGTCTCATCGTGTGATGAATGCCAAAGAATAGGTAATATCGATAAGTGTCAAGAAATGCCTATGAATTATCCACTTGCTGTTGAACCATTTGATGTTTGGGGATTTGACTTCATGGGACCTTTTCCTTCCTCTAATGGGTATACACATATTTTGGTTGTTGTTGATTATGTTACTAAATGGGTAGAAGCTATTCCAACCAGTAGTGCTGATCACAACACCTCTATTAAAATGCTTAAGGAAGTTATTTTCCCAAGGTTTCCCTAGATATTTAATGACTGATGGTGATTCACACTTTATTCATGATGTTTTCTGTAAAATGCTTGCTAAGTATGATGTTAACCATAGAATTGCGTCACCTTATCATCCCCAGTCTAGTGGTCAAGTAGAACTTAGCAATAGAGAAATAAAACTAATCTTACAAAAGACTGTCAATAGGTCCCGGAAGAATTGGTCTAAGAAATTAGATGATGCACTTTGGGCTTATAGAACGGCTTATAAAATTCCTATGGGTATGTCTCCATATAAAATGGTTTATGGAAAAGCTTGTCATTTACCTCTTGAGTTAGATCACAAAGCATTTTGGGCAATAAAAGGACTCAATTATGATTCCAAACTTGCTGGGGAAAAGAGGTTATTTGATATTAGCTCATTAGATGAATGGAGAACCCAGGCTTATGAAAATGCTAAGTTATTCAAAGAAAAAGTTAAAAGATGGCATGACAAAAGAATTCAAAAGCATGAGTTCAAAGTCGGAGAATATGTTCTTTTGTACAACTCTCGTTTCAGATTCTTTGCAGGAAAACTCCTCTCCAAATGGGAAGGACCCTATGTCATCGAGGAGTTCTATCAATCCGGAGCTATAAAAAAAATAATGCTGAAGGGACTAGCCCGAAGGTTATCAATGGGCAACGAATAAAACACTATATCTCAGGTACGCCCATTAATGTTGAAAGCAATGTTATCCAAACTTTGGCACCTGAACAACACATAAAGGAAACCTTCCGGAACACTCCAGAATAATGAAAAAAGAAGGTATGTGATACGGTAAGTAAACGGACTCCAAAAAATCCGCAAAAATATTATTTGTCAATTTTGGAATATTTAAAAAGTCAGGAAAATAAGAAACTTTCAGGAAAGTGACCCTGGAGGGCATGATACACCTGGGCGCGCGAGGCATACCTGGCGCGCCTAGGTGGGTTATGCCCACCTTGTGTACTTTCCGGACTCCGTTTTTCTTCTGTTCTGCTTGTTCCCCAAGATAAAAAATCTATATATACCTCCCGAACCTGTTAACCTCCGTATCGCGGAGAAATCTCCTGTTTTCTTTTCTTGCTGTTTTCTGTCAGATCCAATCCACCATGGTCGCTTCAAGCTCCTCCAAGGACAAGTTCTTCGGCAACGTCATCAACCCATTTCTGCGAGAGGTGATGCAGCACCCCCAAGCTATCACTACAAAAAAAGACACATCCGTGACATTTTGGGCCGAACGAATTTTTTCTGTCATACTTATGACACTTCTATGAAGATAATTGTGACAAAACCCGGTATCATCATAGATGTGGTGGGCTCCTACTTCTATGACAAAAAATCATGACAGAAAATGGGCTTTTCGTCCTGGGCGGGCCGGAGACACGACTGCATGACATTCTTTGGGCCGTCCATGAAGGAAAAAACCTTGGTAGAAGCAAGGGCGAGGAAACTTTCAGGGAGTTCCCGGTTACAGTGGGTGGTCGGGGGCTGAGCGATGCATGTTTCTCTCGTACACATACGCACGTGTGTGCGAGGCGTTGGGCTCTAACTGAACCCGAGCGAGGCGTTGGGCTCTAACTGAACCCGAGCGATTATACTAGCTACGTTACTGAACCCGAGTGATTCCTTCGCTACTGCTGCTAAATGAAGACGATCGAACCCTGCTGCCTCCTTCACTTGATGAACGGTGAGCGTTGCTGGGGGGGTTTGGATGAACAGTTCCCGGTGGGGGTGGATGAACAACACCGCATGGTGTTGCCTTTGGATGAACATGACCTCGATCGATCGAGCCGGTTGGGGCTGGATGAACAGGACCCCGTGGAGGGCTAGATGAACAGGACGAGCCCATGGAGGGCTGGATGAACAGTAGACGATGGAGGGCTGGATGAACAGTAGCCCGTGGAGGGGTGGTTGAACAGGAGCCGGTGGAGAGGGCTGGTTGAAAAGTAGCCGGTGGAGTAGCGCGTGGTGGAGGCTGGATGAACAGGAGCCCGTGGATGAACAATCACAGGTGGAGGCTGGAGGAGGTCGACGGTGGATGAATAGTTGCCCATGGAGGCTGGAGGAGGTCGACGCTGAAGATGAACAGTATCCCGTGGAGTCCCGTTTTGCGGTACGCCACACCCTTCCGATGAACAGGACCACCGTTTCGACCGTAGCGCTCCAACACAAGTCCGTTTCCTCTGTTTTACGGTATGCCACACCCCTCCCGATCAACAGGACCCCGTTTCGACTGTAGGAGGTCCAACACAAGTCTGTTTCCTCCGTTTTGCGGTACGCCAGACCCCTCCCGATGAATAGGATCCCATTTTGAACATGGCCGGTCGAACACAAGGCCGTTTCCTCCGTTCTGCGGTACGCCAGGCCTCGTTTCCATCGGCTGTTCCGTCCAAGCCGGTTGGCTCCCACGCATTCCGTTGACTCCCGATGAACACGAGCATTTCGTTGCCTCCCCATGAACACGATGACGACGCAGTTTCTCCGTTCCGACCCAGCAGTGTACATGAGCCCTGGTCGTACGTATGCGCGAGTAGGCGTTCGAGACCCCGCCCGTATGTATGTACGTGGCCATATTTTCTTTCTTGCAGACTGGCTGCTGTACATACGTGTACATGCTACGTGCGTGCCTCTACATCGACCAATATGTACGTACACGTTCGCGACCAGAATGACAATGCTACATACGTTTGACTAGGTGGGTCCCGAATGTCAGGCACTTCCTTTCGTGCGAAGATGTAGCTGGTGGGTCCCAGCAGTAAGGGGGGATGTTTTTTTTCGCGAAATACAGTGGCCTATCCGGTGGGTCCCTGCTCTCAGGTGGAGGAATAATTATTTTGCGCGTAATAAGGAGCCAATTCCTTGCTGCTGCCCTAGACCCAGCTGTCAGCCTATCAACGTACAGTACTCTTCCGATGGAAGTCGTTCCTTGAACACGTTGACCACGCCGCACCGAGAGCACCAGGGCGGTGGACGACGGCGAGGCCTGGTAAGGGGATGACGTGGAGCCAGGGAAGACGTGGCAGTGAATGCCCACGCGTAGAGGAGTATGAGGGTTTACTGGTTCGACTGTGGTGTGAGGCTGCCGTCGCCGCAGAATAACAGGGGGTGTGGGTGAGTAGAGGGATGGCCTGGCCAGTGGTGGGAGTAGTAGGGGCGGTGAGGCCTTCGTGGCATCACAGCCGGCCACGGGAGGCAGGAGCACGCGGCACGACCGGCGCTGGTTTGGGCGACTGGAGCAAGAAGACTAGAGGTTGAAGAAGCACTACGGCTGTTGGATGGACATCGTACGGTCACTGGAGCTAGAATTGTTCATATTGACTGAGTTGACAAAGCCCTCCGTCCCTGTCAACTTAGTTGGCGCACAAGTCAGCCTCTCACTATGGTGGGTCCCAGCTAGCAGGGGGATATTCATTTTTTTTGTGCGTAATAAGGAGGCACTTCCTTGCGTGCGAAGATATAGCTGGTGGGTCCGACCTGTTAGCGGGGGAAACGTTTTTTTCACGAAATACAGAGGCCCTTCCGGTGGGTCCCAGCTGTCAAGTGCAGGAATCATTATTTTGCGCGTAATAAGGAGGCATTTCTTTGTGTGCGGCCGTGGACCCAGCTGTCAGCCTCTCCACACACAGTCTACTTCTGATGGCGTCGTTTGTTGACCACGTTGACCACGCCGCGCCGAGCGCATCCAAGGTGGTGGACGACAGCGAGGCCCCGGACAGCAACGAGCCGGAGATGGGAAGATGCGGGAGTAGAGTCGCAGACGGAGAGGTGTACGAGGGTTAACTGGTTCTAGTGCGGTGTGGTTCGACAGTCGGGGGAGAAAAATAGGAGGTGTGGAGGGGTGGAGGGATGGCCTGGCCAACGGTGGAGTAGCGCTTCACAGCGAAGCATGCTAAGTAGAGCTGCTAGCAGCAGGAGGTGGGAGGTGGTCCCGACGGTGCTGGAGGAAGAAGACGAGAGATTGAAGATGGATGCCGGTCGTTGGATGTAAATCCAATGGCTAACGATGTCATAATCATTTGTTGACTAAGTTGACAATGACTTGCGTTGGCTTCGACCTATTAGCCCACATTTCAGCCTCAAAAAATGTGGCACGTATTCAACCCATTTTTCAGAATTTACAGTCTTTTTTTTGCGAGGTAGAATTTACAGTCAATTTGATCTTTTTTTTGAATTACAGTCCATTAGCTAGGCTGGGTGAACAAATAATGTAGCGTCCATGTGGCCCATTTATTGTTTTCCTAAAAAGTTATAGGCCATTTGCACTTTCTCGAAATACACGATTTTGCTGGGCTGATTCTAATTATAATGTTGGGTTGGGCCAGCAATGTATCAAAAAATAAACAGGGGCTGTGCATTTTGTTATAAATATATTTAAATAATAAGTGATTTATTATTACATTCGTCCTTAAATCTTACCAAGCTTTTGTACACAATCACTAGGATTTTCGTGCCAAAAAAATCCAGGATTTTATTGTTAAGAAATTATTTTTATAAGTTAATAAGATGTGGGATATTGTTTTCTTACATATGTAAGTATCTGTTAAATATATGATGACAATAAAAATAATATATAATAACATATAAAATAATTTAAATATATATAATATAGTTAGAAGAGAAACATAAGTTGGACCGGGCGTTCCTATTCTTATATAGAAAAATAGAACAGACCTCTGCCTTTTCTTCAAAAAAATACATAAATTGGGTTGCCGATGTTTCAGGAAAAATAAAACCTCGGATGGGAAGTCAATAGGCCGGTCGATACATGACGGCCCTCAAGAAAATACAAAGAGGCCTATGGACCTCCCATCCGACGTCGTCGGTTGCGCATGTTAAAAAAGAAAGCCTAGACGGGGCAGCCCAAAACCGAGCTGATACTTGCTGCCCAGTGATAATAAATGATACCTGCCAGCTCCCCAGCTTTGTTGTTTATTTATCTCCTATAGTAACTACGTTGAAGCACCTAAAAAATGTAACTATGTTGACAAACCCGTGGTCCCTAACGTCAGTATAGCATTAGGAGGAAGTATTTTTTCCGATGAGGCACTTGCTTGCGTACGGCCATAGACCTTGTGGGTCCCGACTGTCCGCCTCTCCACGTACAATCCTCTCTAGATTCCTCTCATTTGTTCAGCATGTTCATAACGGCAGACAGCGGCGTCACGATGAGTGCACAATGGCGCAGGAGGGGATCCAACCACCTGAGGAAATGCCTTATTAGTAACGAAATTACTGAACTAGCCTAGTGGCCAAGTGACACTACCCGATAGTTGTTCCGCCCGGGTTCGATTCCACCTGTCCAGGGAAAATATCTCCAAATTTTTTGCCTCTGCCTTTATTGACATGTGGGTCCCCATTGTCATCTACGCACACCACGTCCAACACTTGCCAAAACTTCATCCCTCATTTTCTCTATGTTTCTCACACTCGACATTGTGTGGGCATTTTGAAAATAGCATATCTTTTTGACTGTGCATCATATGAAGACGTGCTATGCATGAATGTTGATCAGCATGATGTTAACTGGCTGGTAGTTCCATTTTTGACCATGAATAAAACTTCCAACATTATGTTAACCCTGTTTGAAAAGTCCGTGTTAATATAAATGCTCCACCTCTGAAAGTTGCAGTTTCTTATCTGAAACTGAACTTGCAGTTTCTTATCTGAAACTGAAACTTGCAGTTTCTTCTCTGAGAATCACATTGTCTGCACTTTTATACTCCTATGAAACTACATTTTTTAAGTGCTAAAAATAGATCTCTAGAATTCATAAAATACTTCATATGCTCAATACTGCAAATCTGAAATTCAAAAGACATTCATATTGCTCTCAAAATAAACAACACAAAACACAATTCACAACCTGGAAATACTGACAACCCTAAGCACCTCCTGACAATTCACAACCTGACTGACTATTGGGCCGGGGGGGGGGGCAGTCCCCTCCTATTCATCGGCAGCAGATAGCCGCCCCGTGAGACAATGTGAACAGCGAGGGAGAGAATGGCAGGGAAGCGTCATCGGGCCAACTTCTTTTCTCCTCTTGTAGTTGGGTTCGATCGACGAAGACTCCAACGACTCGCTCTGGCATGATACCCTCACAAACGGCACCATGTAGATGCTCGATCCTTGAATCTCTGGTGGATGCTCCCTCTGGGATCGACACTCCCACCACCGCTCCCTCACGATCGGGTTTGGTGAATTTGTTTGCTCCATGGCCCAGAAGCAGCTCTATGTACTCCCGCGTGACTCCCTCCGGGAGTATCACCGCCTTTTCGCTCTGTTGTGGATATTTGGCTATGGATGTCGCCGTCGCCGCTAGTTGGTCCTTGTTGTCAAACCAAGACTGTATCTCCAACATCCTAGCTAGCTTCACAGGGTCGCCGTCTGCGATCCTCACGTATTGGTTGTACTCCTCCATCGAGCTACTTCTCCATAACACCTTCACTCGCCGGTGGTGGTTTTTGAATGGAAGAGGAGAGGAGCAGCGCTGGTTTTGGATTAGAACAGGAGAGGAGCGACAGTGGTTTTGGATTGGAACTTGAGAGGAGGGGCGGTGGTTTTGAAATGGAAGAGGAGAGAAGCAGCGCTGGATTTAGATTGGAACAGGAGAAGAGCGGTGGTGGTTTAAGAGGAGAAGAGCGGAAGAGCGGCGCTGGTCTTGGAAGTATTTTTTTGTTTTGCGTATTTTGGGTCAAAGTTTGACCATGTACTGTATTTGACAAGCAAAATGTGAATGCATGTCACCAAAAATTGTATAGTTTGGTTCGTATCTGAATGTACTTTCAAATTATATTATTTTTGCAACGTATAACATATATTTTATTTGCGAAAATCATGGTCAATTATGACCCGGAATAAAAGGGAGACTAGTTAATATGGGGTCGCTTTCTTAATTGAAGGGTAAATTGATTTTTATTTTGATCCACTCACAGTGCGCCGGTCCTCTCGTCCAATCCTAAATCGTTGCCGCACTCTCCTCTCCCTCTTCTCCATTGCAAAACCACCTCCTCTCCTCTCCATCATCTCCATTCCAAAACCACTGTCTTGCCTCTCCTTCTTCTCCATTGCAAAACCACCTCCTCTCCTCTCCATCATCTCCATTCCAAAACCACCGTCCCGCCTCTCCCTCTTCTCTATTGCAAGACCACTATCTCTCCTCCCATCTTCCAAAGCTAGCACCGGACCACTCAAAAGGTCATCTATGGAGAGGATGCAGTAGCGAATCAGGAAGATCATCGGTGGCGACCAGGCAAAGTTAGCCAGGTTGAAGGAGATCCTTACTTGGTTTGACAATGAGTGGGAGATTTCAAGGATGGTGAGGGTCATGTGGCAATGAATGCGAAAGAGCAAGACATCGACGATGAGGGCGGCGATGTACATGTACTCCTCGGCGGCAGTCACGCCGCAGTCCTCCGAGTTCATCGAGTATCTCCTCTGGGCGATGGAGCAGATAGATTCGCCCGAGGCGACAGTCAGGCGGAGGTGGTGGGCATACAGGTCGAAGGTCGATAATCCAAAGGATAACGAGTCAATTGAGTACGGTGTGATGTTCGTGAGGGTGTAGAGCCAGCTGGAGCACAAGAGTATTCGTTCTCCCATCACAAGAGGAGGCCGGATGGCGCGATGTCACTTCCCCACCGTTCTTCACGGTTCCCTCGACGCTTGCCTCGTTTCAACGGCGGCGGTAGGGTTTATGGTAAGCTTCACACTAACCTAATCTTCCACCTGCTCATGCTTACAATCAGTGTGATAGCTAATGAAAATCATGCTTACAACCATTCTCCGAGTATTATGCCAATCACCCAAAAATAGCTCTGGACCATTGGGTCACAGTTATGACGCTGTGTACAAATAAAGAAAAATAGATTGGTGCTTCTTTCAGAAAAGAGTACTCCCTAGAAAACTACCAATATAAGCTACTAGTATTTATTTAGAGGATTGGCTGCCGAGAAAGATCCGTCCACAGAGGAGCATGGTTGGTGTCGGTAATTCTTACTTGGCACACCTCGCACTCTGCATATGTGCCAGTTCCATACGTACATTTGTGCAGTTCCACCAAAATGCAGCTGAATAACCCTGTTTGCACAGATAATTAAAATGTGTGATTACATTATGGTGGCACTAGTTGACGAAACACACAAACTAAATAGAAGAAAATATTGCGATAGTATCATAGTATGCCATGTTGCGAGGGCGAGATGGGCCCTGCGATGCCTCATACAGTACACCTCATACTGGAAATCGTCCCAAGTCTCCCAAATACACTTTCTGCCATTGATGAACATCAGTGTACATCGGTAGTACAAGGAGGGGCCTTGAGACATTCAACTCTCTATTTTTGTGCAGATCAACTAAAATTAAGCACCCCGGTTTGCAAAAACGCTTAAACATTAACAATGGGAATAGTTGGTGAAACATACATTAACAAAGAGAAGCACTTTCTTTATCTACATTGAAAATTAAATGATAGAGAGGACACTCGCTCTATTTTAACTGTATTATTACTTCATTTTATCAGTGACACTAGGGTCGAGCAGGTGACAAATGAGGTGTACCGTGCGTCGCAAGGATGGAGGCCGGGGGTGCTAAGACTGGGATGCTGAAGCTGGCTCTTTCAGTCACCAACATGGATGATTCAATTCATGGGACCTTTTGGTGCAGTTCACCTAAAATGAAGCAATGTCCCATGAGGGAGCAGCTTATTCTTCATTTTTTTAAAAGGGCTCCAGCCCCGGTTCCATTTCCATCAGAAAATGAAACCCACAGAGCTTCTTCTTCATTAGTTGCAATAAAATTGAGCAACATCAAGGTTGGTTGTGAAGCTCCTGGAATGTTCAACTATAATTTGGATATCATTTGTGCAGTTCAAGTAAGATCGAGCATGAAATGTATATCTCTGTTTGCACCAAAAAGGTGGAAAGGAGGGTGACTAACAAGTGACGAAACATGCTGATACGTCTCCGTCGTATCTATATTTTTTTATTGTTCCATGCCAATATTCTACAACTCTTACATACGCAACTTTTTATACTATTTTTGGGACTAACATATTGATCCAGTGCCCAGTGCCAGTTCCTATTTGTTGCATGTTTTTTGTTTCGCAGAAAATCCATATCAAACGGAGTCCAAATGGGACAAAAACGGACGGAGATTTTTCTTGGAATATATCTGAATTTTGAGAAGTGGAATCAACGCGAGACGATGCTCGAGGGGCCCACGAGTCAGGGAGCGCGCCCCTGACCCTCGTGGACACCTCGTAAGGCGGTTGTTGCCCTTCTTCCACCGCAAGAAAGCTAATATCCGGAGAAAAATCATGTTCAAAGTTTCAATCTAATTGGAGTTACGGATCTGTGGGGATATAAGAAACGGTGAAAGGCCAGAATCAGGAACGCAGAAACAGAGAGAGACAGAGAGACAGATCCAATCTCGGAGGGGCTCTCGCCCCTCCCACGCCATGGAGACCATGAACCAGAGGGGAAACCCTTCTCCCATCTAGGGAGAAGGTCAAGGAAGAAGAAGAAGAAGGGGGGCTCTCTCCTCCTCTCTCCCGGTGGCGCCGGAACGCCGCCGGGGCCATCATCATCACCGTGATCTACACCGATACCTCTGTCATCTTCACCAACATCTCCATCACCTTCCCCCATCTATCTACAGCGGTTCACTCTCCCGCAACCCGCTGTACCCTCTACTTGAACATGGTGCTTTGTGCTTCATATTATTATCCAATGATGTGTTGCCATCCTATGATGTATCAGTAGATTTTTGTTGTCCTATCGGTAATTGGTGAATTGCTATGATTATTTTAATTTGCTTGTGGTTATGTTCCTGTCCTTTGGTTCCCATCATATGATCACGCGCGTGGATCACACCATAGGGTTAGTTGTATGTTGATAGGACTATGTATTGGAGGGCAAGAGTGACAGAAGCTTCAACCTAGCATAGAAATTGATGCATACGGGATTGAAGGGGGACTAATATAACTTAATGCTATGGTTGGGTTTTACCTTAATGAACCTTAGTAGTTGCGGATGCTTGCTAATAGTTCCAATCATAAGTACATAGAATTCCAAGTCAGGGATGACATGCTAGCAGTGGCCTCTCCCACATAAAACTTGCTATCGGTCTAGTAAAGTAGTCAATTGCTTAGGGACAATTTCACAACTCCTACCACCACTTTTCCACACTCGCTATACTAACTTTATTGCATCTTTATCTAAACAGCCCCTAGTTTTTATTTACATGCTCTTTATATTCTTGCAAACCTATCCAACAACACCACAAAGTCCTTCTAGTTTCATACTTGTTTTAGGTCAAGCGAACGTTAAGCGTGCGTAGAGTTGTATCGGTGGTCAATAGAACTTGAGGGAATATTTGTTCTACCTTTAGCTCCTCATTGGGTTCAACACTCTTACTTATCGAAAGAGGCTACAATTGATCCCCTAAACTTGTGAGTTATCAAGACCTTTTTCTGGCGCCGTTGCCGGGTAGTTAGAGTGTGGGGTGAATATTCTCGTGGGTGCTTGTTTGCTTTATCACTAAGTAGATTTTATTTGTTGTTCTAAGTTGTTCCCTATCTTTAGTTATGGATATGGAACACGAAATACCAAAAAAATTAGGTTTACTTGCTACTCATGGAGATGGGGAGCCTCCTAAAACCCTCGATGCTCATTAAGTGAAATATATTGTGTACTACTTCGATAATCCTGACAAAACCCCATTCAATTATGTTATGGGAGACATGTTGGATCAACGTGAATACTTTATGGATTATCGCTTGACACAAAGAGGGAAACTATTATGGGATCAAATTTATATGTTCTATTGGTATGCTATGCAACTATGCTTGAGATATGATTATACTTGTTGCTCTAGGATCGAGGCTCCACACCTTCCATTTTCATGCAAATTTAATGATAATGAAACCTTAGCTTCTTATGCTAATGGTATATATGATTACTATGATGTGGAACAAATAGAAGAATTCGTCGCTTTTATGGGTGCTTATGAAATTGAACCTTTGTTTAAAGAGTGTGAAAATCTTGATGATGCTGTTTACAGACCTGAAAATTTTGCTATACTTAAATATTGCTATGAGAATTATTAATTCAATTCCGGTATTGATGCATTTATTGAGGAAGTCTCCGCTGTCCAAGAAGAGACTAATATTTTGCAGGAGTCTATGAAGGAACTGATGAAACTGTGGGCTCATTGGATCAAAAAGATGATGAGGAGAGCGAAGAACAAAAGGAGGAAGAGCGGATTAGCTACCCGTTCCCACCTTCTAATGAGAGTAACTCTTCAACTCATGCATTGTTTAATTTCCCTTCATGCTTACCGAAGGATGATTGCTATGATCCCTTTGATTCTTTTGAAATATCCCTTTTTGATGATGCTTGCTATGCTTGTGGCCAAGATGCTAATATGAATTATGCTTATGGAGATGAACTTTCTATAGTTATTTATGTTAAACATGAAATTGTTGCTATTGCACCCACGCATGATAGTCCTATTATCTTTTTGAATTCTCCCGACTACACTATATCGGAGAAGTTTGCCCTTATTAAGGATTATATTGATGGGTTGCGTTTCACTACTACACATGATGATTTTGATAGATATAATATGCATGTGCTTTCTGCTCCTACTTGCAATTATTATGAGAGAGGAACTA
Source organism: Triticum aestivum (assembly GCF_018294505.1). Lineage (NCBI taxonomy): Eukaryota > Viridiplantae > Streptophyta > Magnoliopsida > Poales > Poaceae > Triticum > Triticum aestivum. The sequence goes on from NC_057798.1 coordinate 242,691,638, forward strand.
TATCTCCACCTCTCTATGTTTCCCACACGATAAAATTGCAAGAAACTGTTTATACTATGCATTGGCCTTTACTATGTGTGCATGAATGGTTCTTTTATGACATGCCGATGCATAGGTAGAGAGTTAGACTTCGTCATTGCTTGATATATGTTACTTTGTGCTCACTACTAAATTACAAATCATTGTTAATTAAAATTGGCTTTGATATACCTTGGGATCCGGGTGGATCCATTACTTGAGCACCTTATGCCTAGCTTAATGGCTTCAAAGAAAGCGCTGCCAGGGAGACAACCCGGAAGTTTTAGAGAGTCATTTATTTCTGTTGTGTGCTTTTATAAAGTTTAAAAATAAAAATAATGTGCCAAGATTTGCCTTTAGGATGTTTACATTGCTTGTTGGTTTGTGCGGTGCAAGACAGAAACTTTGGCTGTAGTGCGCGATTTTACATTTTTTACTGGAACGTCAAACGGTTCTGAAACTTTTTGCACTCTCTTTCTATACAAATTTTTTATTTTTCCTAGTTTTTTTAGAATTTTTGGAGTACCAGAAATATGGTGAATGTTCAGATTACTACAGACTGTCATTTTTAAGACAGATTCTGTTTTTGATGCATAGTTTGCTTGTTTTGATGAAACTATCGATTTCTATCAGCGGATTAAGCCATGGAAAAGTTATATACAGTAGCTACAATGAAAAAACAAAATATGAATTGGTTTGCAACAGTACTTAGAGTAGTGATTTGCTTTATTATACTAACGGATCTTACTGAGCTTTCTGTTGAGTTTTGTGTGGATGAAGTGTTCGAAGATCAAGGTCTCGATGTGAGAAGAAGAAGAAGAGGAAAGAGCTCAAGCTTGGGGATGCCCAAGGCACCCCAAGTAAATATTCAAGGAGACTCAAGAGTCTAAGCTTGGGATGCCCCAGAAGGCATCCCATCTTTCTTCAACAAGTATCGGTATGTTTTCGGATTCGTTTCATTCATGCGATATGTGCAAATCTTGGAGCATCTTTTGCATTTAGTTTTCACTTTTCTTTTATGCACCGTGCTGGTATGAGATAGTCCATGGTTGATTTATAGAATGCTCATTTCACTTCACTTAAATCTTTTGAGTATGTCTTTATAGAATGTTTCATGTGCTTCACTTATATCATTTGAAGTTTAGATTGCATGTTTCTTTTCACATAGAAAACCGCCATTTGTAGAATACTCTTTTGCTTCACTTATATTTGTTAGAGCATGGGTATATCTTTTTTAGAAAGAATTAAACTCTCTTGCTTCACTTATATCTATTCAGAGAGATGACAGGAATTGGTCATTCACATGGTTAGTCATAAAATCCTGCATAAAACTTGTAGATCACTGAATATGATATGTTTGATTCCTTGCAATAGTTTTGGCATATAGAGATGATAATATGTGGGAGGTACTAGTAAATGGTTGTGTTTAGTAAGAATATTAGTGTTAAGGTTTGTGATTCCCGGAGCATGCACGTATAGTCTCTCGTTATGCTAAGAAGTTGGAGCATGATTTATTATTGATTGTCCTCCTTTGTGTGAAGGTCGGGGGCGCGCGATGGTTAACTCCTACCAACCTCCCCCCTAGGAGCATGCGTAGTAGTACTTTGCTTCGAGAGCTAATAAACTTTTGCAATAAGTATATGAGTTCTTTATGACTAATGTGAGTCCATGGATTATACACACTCTTACCTTTTTGCAATTTGCTAGCCTCTACAGTACCGTGCATTGCCCTTTCTCACCTCGAGAGTTGGTGTAAACTTCGCCGGTGCATCCAAACCCCGTGATACGATACGCTCTATCACACATAAGCCTCCTTATATCTTCTTCAAAACAGCCACCATACCTACCTATTATGGCATTTCCATAGCCATTCCGAGATATATTGCCATGCAACTTTCATCATCATCATATACATGACTTGAGCATTCATTGTCATATTGCTTTGCATGATCGTAAGATAGCTAGCATGATGTTTTCATGGCTTGTCTATTCTGATATCTTTGCTATGCTAGATCATTGCACATCCTAGTACACCGCCGGAGGCATTCATATAGAGTCATATCTTTGTTCTAGATATCGAGTTGTAATAGTGAGTTGTAAGTAAATAAAGTCTAATGATCATCATTATTAGAGCATTGTCCCATGTGAGGAAAGGATGATGGAAGCTATGCTCCCCTCACAAGTTGGGATGAGTCTCTGGACTTTATGAAAAATAAAAGAGGCCAAAGAAGCCCAAATAAAAAGAGGCCAAAGAATCCCACCAAAAAATAAAAATAAAATAAAAAAGAGAAAATAAAAAATGAGAGAAAAAGAGTGAAGGGGCAAAGCTACTATCCTTTTACCACACTTGTGCTTCAAAATAGTACTATGTTCTTCATATAGAGAGTCTCTTGAGTTATCACTTTCATATACTAGTGGGAATTTTCATTATAGAACTGGGCTTGTATATTTCGATGATGGGCTTCCTCAAATGCCCGAGGTCTTCATGAGAAAGCAAGTTGGATGCACACCCACTTAGTTTCAGTTTGAACTTGCATACGCTTATAGCTCTAGTGCATCTGTTGCATGGCAATCCCTACTCCTCGCATTGACATCAATTGATGGGCATCTCCATAGCCCGTTGATTAGCCGCGTCGATGTGAGACTTTCTCCCTTTTTGTCTTCTCCACACAACCTCCACCATCATACTCTATTCCACCTATAGTGCTATATCCATGGCTTGCGCTCATATATTGCGTGAGGGTTGAAAAAGCTGAAGCGCGTTAAAAAGTGTGAACCAATTGCTCGGCTTGTCATCGGGGTTGTGCATGATAAATACTTTGTGTTAAGAATACAGAGCATGACAAGATTATATGATTTTGTAGGGATAGCGTTCTTTAGCATAGATATTTTGAAAGACATGATTGTTTGTTGGGATGCCTGAATATTGATGCCTTTATATCAAATGATAGACTATTGCTTTGAATCACTCGTGTCTTAATATTCATTCCATGATTAGATTACATGATCAAGATTATGCTAGGTAGCATTCCACATCAAAAATTATCTTTTTTATCATTTACCTACTCGAGGACGAGCAGGAATTAAGCTTGGGGATGCTGATACGTCTCCGTCGTATCTATAATTTTTGATTGTTCCATGCCAATATTCTACAACACTTACATACTTTTGGCAACTTTTTATACTATTTTTGGGACTAACATATTGATCCAGTGCCCAGTGCCAGTTCCTATTTGTTGCATGTTTTTTTTTTCACAGAAAATCCATATCAAACGGAGTCCAAACGGGATAAAACAGACGGAGATTTTTTTGGAATATATCTGAATTTTGAGAAGTGGAATCAACACTAGACGATGCTCGAGGGGCCCACGAGGCAGGGGGCGTGCCCCAGGGAGGTGGGCGCACCCCTGACCCTCGTGGACACCTGTAAGGCGGTTGTTGCCCTTCTTTTGCCACAAGAAAGCTAATATCCAGAGAAAAATCATGTTCAAAGTTTCAATCCAATCGGAGTTACGGATCTCCGGGAATATAAGAAACGGTGAAAGGCCAGAATCAGGAACGCAGAAACAGAGAGAGACATATCCAATCTCGGAGGGGCTCTCGCCCCTCCCATGCCATGGAGACCATGGACCATAGGGGAAACCCTTCTCCCATCTAGGGAGAAGGTCAAGGAAGAAGAAGAAGAAGGGGGGCTCTCTCCCCCTCTCTCCTGGTGGCACCGGAACACCGTCGGGGCCATCATCATCACCGTGATCTACACCAACACCTCCGTCATCTTCACCAACATCTCCATCACCTTCCCCCATCTATCTACAGCGGTCCACTCTCCAGCAACCCGCTGTACCCTCTACTTGAACATGGTGCTTTATGCTTCATATTATTATCCAATGATGTGTTGCCATCCTATGATGTATCAGTAGATTTTCGTTGTCCTATCGGTAATTGGTGAATTGCTATGATTGGTTAAATTTGCTTGTGGTTATGTTGTTGTCCTTTGGTGCCCATCATATGAGCGCGCGCGTGGATCACACCATAGGGTTAGTTGTATGTTTATAGGATTATGTATTGGAGGGCAAGAGTGACAGAAGCTTCAACCTAGCATAGAAATTGATGCATACATGATTGAAAGGGGGACCAATATATCTTAATGCTACGGTTGGGTTTTACCTTAATGAACGTTAGTAGTTGCGGATGCTTGTTAATAGTTCCAATCATAAGTGCATAGAATTCCAAGTCAGGGATGACATGCTAGCAGTGGCCTCTCCCACATAAAACTTACTATCGGTCTAGTAAAGTAGTCAATTGCTTAGGGACAATTTCACAACTCCTACCACCACGTTTCCACACTCGCTATACTAACTTTATTGCGTCTTTATCTAAACAGCCCCTAGTTTTTATTTACGTGCTATTTATATTCTTGCAAACCTATCCAACAACACCTACAAAGTCCTTCTAGTTTCATACTTGTTTTAGGTAAAGTGAACGTTAAGCGTGCGTAGAGTTGTATCAGTGGTCGATAGAACTTGAGGGAATATTTGTTCTACCATTAGCTCCTCGTTGGGTTCGACACTCTTACTTATCCAAAGAGGCTACAATTGATCCCCTATACTTGTGGGTTATCACATGCATCAAATGAAAAGAAGCATGTTCCTTATCTGAATGGCAATCCTACAAGGACAGTAGCAATTTCTAAAGCAGGAGCATTGCTAGATATTAGTGTGGGCATTAGGATTAACTATGACAACCATTAAATGCGACATTACTTTAATGGTGCCATTGCTTCATGTTACCAGCAACATTACATTAACAGTTGCTACAGAGTCGGTATTTGGGCACAGGAGAGTAGGCGGACCAGGACAGTTGCATTTCTAATGAAAAGAAGCAACTTATCTTAATGGGAAATTTAGCAGGACATGTAAAAAAGTGCCATTGATTCATACTACTGGAGGCATTACATTGAAAACAACATTGGTTTAACGTGTCCTTACTTTTAGCAGTGCAACTGCTACATTTTACCAGTGGCATTACATAAGAGTGGTTTGCGACAACAAACATCAGAATAGGATATCTGGGTTGGTCCCATTTTTGTTCGGTATAGCCACCTTATACTGTGTGAGGCTAGCAAATCTAGTGCTGGACTTACTCTGTTGACTTGTCCCCCAGTCCCTACTTTCTTTCCTTTTTCAACCAATAGATCGGGTTTATATTGAGTTTGTACTGTGTTTCCCTTTATTTCCCTATTAGACCTAGAGACCAGTTGGATAGCCAGTCTCTGCTACTTTTTGCCCCCATTATTTCCTATTTCGACCAAGTCCTAGATTCAGGTAACAAATCTTCCCCCACCCCCACCCCCTTTCTTCCTTGCTTGAACCAAGTAGTACTAGATTTGAGTGCATGAACTAGTTTACCTCTTAACCGTAAAAATTTAGGTGGTTTTCGAACAGCCGATCGATCCAATCTACGAGGGGGCCTGAGAAATAGTAAAAGATACAAATGCAGCGACGTCAGGAGCTCGGGAAGTAGAGCAAGGCCGGTTTCGAAGGAAGTTATACCCGAGGGTCGCTGGGATGTCGCTAGGTGGGCGGTGGGAGGTTGGATCTGCCCACACTACGGCAGTGAGGAAGAAGGGGTCGGAGGCCTTCCCTCGCCAGCGGTGCTTGGGAGAGAATGGCAAGGCACGCGGATCGGGACGTGCTGGCAGTGGGTAAGAGCCGTCGTCGAGGACGACCGCGTGAAAGTTGCACCTTCTCACCTTCCCCGGCAGAGAGGATCCGGCTGGATCTATGACCAGCGGTGAGCAGAGAGAGAGAGTGTGTGGCCACCGTTGTCGTGTTTATATCTAGAGAGGACGAGACAGTGTGAAGAGAGCAACACTAGCAAGCAAGCGCGGAGGCTCCTGCCTATATAGTGGAGTACTAGTTTTCTTTTGTCTACCGGAGCCGGCTTGACCTCGTCAATGACTGTTGAGAAGTCTTCATGCACGTGCCCCGGAGGCGCAGTTGTCGTCATTTTGATCTGAAGCACCGGATTATAACATACAACACAAAAAATGCCACATGACAAGAAATCACAACCTCACTGCCCAAAGGAGACAACATGAATCCCGACGGACAAACTAGACGAGGATCAAAGCTCAAATTAAAGATAAACTCGTAGAAAAGGGGTCCATCGATAGATGTCCTAATTAACATAGCCGGCTTGACCTAGATGGCAGCCGAGTAGTCTTCGTGCATGTGCCCCCAATGACTAGCCCAACTCAGTTGTCGTTGTTTAACCCTCGTAGTGATCCGAAGCACATGACACCTAATTTTGTGAGATGACAAGAAACCTTTTTTTAGATTTCTCACCAGAACTACAGCCCTGTACAACACAGCCTGCATGATATGTAGACGATAGCCAATCCAGGCATGTCTGCTGGAGTCTGGTCACATGCATGGACGAACTGATCTTTCGTGTCTTGCAGGGATTGTCCAAGCACCAACGTTGTACAACACTTCTCTAGTACTATCGCTCGTCTCTCTCTTCTATTAAGTCACCCGACTTGCGGGGTCGGGGAGTGTGCCTATGGTCGGTTCTCAATTGCGGTCCCACATGTGTGTGCAAACGCAATATGATGTGCGTTCCATTCGGAGAGCAGCGTGCCAGACCGACCGACCGTCTGGGGTGCGACGCGAACGCGACGGGTGTGTTGTATACTCTGTACATGTGTACCGCCATTTTCTTGAGGCTTTGATCCATGGCGCAATCCATGGATACAAAATTAGTATACTGTACTATTTAAAAGTCGAGGGCGGGGCTTTTCCTATGTGGTAGGCGGGGAAGTTCCGCCTAGTCGGTTTGACAAAGACGCGAGAAGATGAGGGAGTAGGCTGCTGTAAATGTAGGGCTATGTGATTTGATAGCGAGTTACTGCTGGACAGGTGGGGCCCCGTGATTTGACTTGCCATTATCATTTTAACTGCGGCGCTACGACTGCATGAGTCTCCCGATTCCTGACCACCTTCATACAGGTGCCTCTCCTAATGCTCCGCCATGTAGAGGCTGGCTCTTGCATGAGAGCCCACTTCTCCACTTTTTCCTTGCCTCTTTCCTCCACATATGCAAAAATTCCATGTAAAGCGGGCTTATAGCCCACTATTGTACTTACTTGCTCCTACAGGTGCTAAGCTTGCCACATAGGCATAAAGTCTGATGTGGCAAGTTAATTGAGAAGAGAGAGATTAGTTTGGTGACCCAAGAAAGAAACGGTGCTAAGCGCATGTACCTAGGTGAAAAGACAATTTTGAGTCTATAGCTAATTAAATGAAGCAAACTTAGCAACAAAAAACTAAGCACCTATGCATTGGGGACTTGATTGCTAAGCCATTTAATGCCCTTAGCACCTCATCTAAGCACCATTTCATTGGAAGAGGTCACTCCTTGGCAAATGCAATAAATACTACAGAGAAAGAGATAGAGAGAAGTAAATAAATACACTTATAGCCAACCTTATAGCTAACCTTGTTGTAGTATGAGTGACTAAGTGATGACTATGTATGACATGCCAACATCAGATAACCTAACACACCGTGTTAAATCTCCAAGGGCGCAACCGCGCGAGTGAGGCAACGGTCGTGGTAGGCGCGACCATGATACGGGCTGCTGGCAGCCCTTGGATCTGAGATCGAACGATCGCATGCTAAGTTGCTGAAAATTTGCAGAATAATCCTCCAGGATAGGATATTCACCCATAGGTCTAGAATCACGCCATGCAACCGTTCGATCTCAGGTCCAAGGGCTCTCGAAAGCCCGTATCATGGGAGAATGGAAAGCCACTACCCTACCGTTCGCACGCTAGCAGTTCACTCCTACTCGTCCCCACACGTCCTTTAACATTACGACAGTTCACTCTTAGTCGTCCCATCCTTTCACATTACGGCAGTTCCACTAATCCTAACCCTCCTCCCAAATCCATGGAGTCCTAAATCTCCATGATCGGTAGTGATTACAAGGTTAGAACCATCACTGGCAATGAGTTCGACGTCATCTACACCCGTTCTTCCGCGACGGTGAAAGGATGCCTTGCTCGCTTCAGACGCATGTTCGAAAACTCAAATGATGAGTGGGTCGCTAGGCTAGATGTTGAGTACACCACCGTCCTGGGACGAGAGAAGGACCTAAAGGAGGAAGAGAAGAAGAAGCCCGCCGTGATCTAGGTTTGCGTGAATGACTTATGCTTGGTCTACCACATATGCCATGCCGATGTTGAATGCCAGGATTTTAAGAACTTCCTCAAGAGCGACCTAGTCAAATTTGTTATTGTAGACTTTACGAATGATGAAAGAGTCCTGGGTCGGATAGGCCTCGTTGTAGGCAACCCCTTCGACCTCCAGAAGAATCGGCTACTGCCCTCTAGTGGTCAACCTTCAATGCTGACCCTGGCAGGAGCCATGGTTCATCCTTCGTACGTAAACTGGAGAAACCTCCGTACACGTTTCATCATCATGCATGGCAGTGGAATGTACTAGATATAGACCACATCCACTACGCTGCAATGGATGGCTACCTTTGTTTCAATATCTGCAAGTGTTGGATAAAGAGCGAGAGCCAAGTGTGCTGTTCAAGCAAAGAAGTATAGGCCAAGAGGAAGAGGGACAAGGACGAAGTCGAGGACGTGGACGAGGACTCCGAGTAAGGTGGCAGTGTCATTGCTCATGGTGGTTCTAATGTAGTGTCTACCGGATTAGCTGCATAGTTTAATTTCAGGTGTGCTTAGTTTAATTTGAGGGGTGTGTTGTGCTGAGCCCCCAGCAGAACTATGTTATGTTTATTCTCGTTACTTTAACTCTTCAGTACGTACATACTAGTATTTCTTACATTTCATCTTTTAGTTGGTATAGTACTACCACTCGTTTCTTCACATTATATACGTACAATATATATGGCCAACATCATATAGCCAGCAGTTTAGTTGTCAAAGAATTTCAGGGTGCTTAGTTTTGTCAAAGAATTCCAGGGTGCTTAGTTTTATTTGAGGGGTGGGTTGTGCTGGACACCATTATTGTGACTAGCTTTTTTAATAGTACTATATGCATAATTTGGCGACGAGCGCTCTCTATATGTACCTTTTTTTTATTTCAAGTTTTACTCCATGGCGCAATCCATCGATACTACTACTGTACAAAAGTATGCATTTTTTAAAAGCCTAGAGGGCGGGGCAGTCTAGCTCGGTCGGTTTCACGAGAGGCGAGGGCCTTTGTGATTTGATGGCTCATTACTGCTGGAAGACGGGGCCTTATGATTTGACTGCTCATATAAATGTGCCAGACGACCTGAGGAGGAGCAAAGAACCATGCGGTATACTCAAGTTTTCCACTGGATTAGTACTACGACGGAGGAGCACAAAACACGGCAGCCCAGTGCCATATGACGATAAAAAATGATCTAATTTGCTAGTCATCTCATTGTTAGCATTGTTCTATTCATGCCTCGCAGAGAACGTGACATGTGCGGCGAAACACCCGAAGCAAAAGATGAAACACAGGAGCAAAAGAAGAAGGAAGATTATCACCCCAAATGATCTAATTCATCGCGGAGTCGTAACTGCTTCTTCATCGCCTCCACGACCTCCATCTCCTTGCGCGTCTCCTCCGCCATCTTCTTCATTCTGTCCATGACATGGGATTTCTCGACGCGGACCTTCATCATCTGTTCCACGCCCGCATTACGTACCTTGACAGCAGCCGAGTGCTTGATGCGGAGCTTCGCCAACTCCTCCTTCTGTTCCATGACGAGGGCCTGCAGCGTCTTCACGAGGAACTACTATTCTCATGCAGCTTCTTCCAGCCGGTGTTCTTCTCCTTCAATAGGTCGAGCTCGTGGCAGAGCTTCGCCTTGTCCTCCTCAAGTTGCAGGATTTCGCCGGTCGCCTTCTTCTTCGAGGCAATGCTCTTCTTCAGCAACATCACCAAGCCGGCGGTCAACTCCCCCTGCTTATTGAGCTCAGTGGGCATGTCGTCGAGGCTCTCCTTCAACAGCTCCACCAAGCCATGGATGAACTCCTTCTGCTTATTGAGGTGCTTATTGAGCTAATCGGGCATGCCATCAAGGGATAATGACTCCAGCGCTGCCGGCTCGGCATGTTCGCCTCCGCGACTAGGGTGCTCCTAGGGGCCATCGCCTGCCCGTGAGAGATCTTTCGAGGTCTCTGCCTGGCAGGGAGCCCTCTTTTTTTCCGCAGCCTTGGTTGCCGCTCCCTTGTTACGAGTAGTTCTCGACCTAGAGCTCTGCTCACCGGCCATGGCAAGGACGGACGAAGAAGAAGCACTTATGAGGAGGAAAGGTAGAGTAATCGGTTAGGTAGTTCCCCTTTTTATAACCTAAGTACTAGCACTAGTACTAATACCTGCATAGTGGGAACATGTTTAGGTTTGGTACGTACTAGTAGGTGTGAGCAGGCTTTCGAATGTGATGGGAACAAGGTAAAGATTAATTGATGGTTTTGGTTTCAAGGCCCGAAACGGCTCCCGATGAGTTTACTGGAACATAAATTTCAACTAGACTACACTGCTCAAATGCGTAAATATTATGTTACTGTCAAAAAATGGCACAAAATACGAAGGAGACCAACGGAAGTACTACTAGCAACCCATGATTTAACTACTCGGATGCGCGCAGTGGAGTAGTAATGTCTTTCTTCCGCCCTCACGTCCACTCAATTTGCATGCGCTGTATTAATTGACCATCAATGAAGTGAACGACTTTACACACGTCAAATTATCACATGGGATGGATCTTGGTACAAAATTGCGTCCACCCGTGTACCCGCGTGTGCGCGCGAGGGAATGGTGAGTGCGTGCGTGGCGTGCGTGCACATCTTTGCTTCGTGCATGTACCGCCAGTATGGCTCAGGGAGGACGAGTACATTCTTCTGGAACCAGCAGCACGTCACTGCGATCAATCCACACAAGGAAGTCGTGACAACGCCTCCACATGTGCCACGTGGCTTCATGAACTGTAAGAGAGACACTGTGTAGCGTACCATTGGAATTCTATTTTACGTGTTTTGCACATACTCGAAGTACTAGTAAGGTACACATGCATTGCACGCATTAGATTTTGCAACCAAATTATGAATAAATACCACACTATAGCATGTAAGCTCTGAGTCATATAGGCTTGATGCAGACCTTCGTTTAATTCTTATAGTTCATCTCATTCAATATCAATTAGTTTTTATAAAAAAGCTAGGGCCTCTTGGATTCGTAGGATTTCCAAAATGCGGGAATAGGAAAAACATGGGATTATAGTGGAATGTCGTCTTGAATCCTACAGGATTGTACGTGTGTTTGATTGTGCATAGAAAAAACATAGAATTCTTTCAAGAGGTTTGAGTGGATGGGATGTTTCGTATGAAATCTAGTGCAAATGAATCATATGGAAAAATTCCTATGGTTTACAATCCTACGAATCAAACAACTAAGATAGGAAAAATTCCTAAGGATTAGAATCCTCCAAAATTCCTTTGAGAATCCTTTGAATCAAAGAAGCCCTTAATCTATTTTATGATTCATGGAATTGTGCGTTGTAAAGCATAAAGTAAAAACAAATAATGGCAATTCAGCTAGAAAAAGTTTGGCTAGTTATGATACGGAAGATTCTAGAACAAAGGAGAACCACTATTGTTTTGAGGTTTGTGCATTATGCTTAAGTTCAACCATGGAGTCTGCTAGATTGTACATGTGGCAAAATCTGGTGGGGGGCTAGAAGATGGTGCGAGGGGCCGAGTGGAGGAAGATTATGAAGGAGTGCACAAGTGCGAGATTGATATTTAGAGAGATGGGGCGAGAACGTGCGCTGTTGCACGCAGTGGCGGAGCCATGAAAAATAAATGAGCTAGGGGGCCAAGCATTGCTAATCCTTTACGAGGAGGGCCAATTCATCAACTTAAACCATTTTTACCAGCAATTGTCTAATGATCACATTCATATTAGCCTCGATATATAGTGATGTTAGGGGGGGCAGGGCCCTTGCTGCCCCCTGTCTTCGCCATTGTGCGCGCGTCTGAGAGATGAAACAGAAGGCATGGATGATGAGAGGGGGACATTGGATATATAATTAATGTGGGTGCATTAGCTATATATGTGGTTGTTTGGTTCTAGGCCTAGGAGTGCCACACTTTGCCATACAATGTTGCCAAACTTGCCTAATGTTAGTTCTTCAAAATGAGAGCCACAAGTTGGCAAGCCTAAGGGAATCTTGCCACACTTGTTGTGTGTATGTGATGTGGGACCATAGTGTGGCTTGCCTAAGATGTGGCTTGAACCAAACACACACCTAAGTTGGTCAAATTTGCCTAACCTTAGGTGTGGCAAGCTTTGGCAAACTTAGTTTCAAACCAAACAACCCCGTAATCCTATATAGAGAGGTATAGATTGATCGATGTCAACGTGGGAAAGAGGGTGAGACCTCACTAGATATATAGATTGATCGGTTTGTGTGGAAAACTATGAAAGACCTAGCTATATACACACATGCATAGAGGAGCATCGATCGTTGCGCATGCACGCGTGAGAGATAAAGAATGCCCGATATGATGGAGAGGGGGATGTGTGTGTGTGTGCCTTCATGGGAGACCGACCTAAAGAAAAAGATTGCATGTGTGCGATGGATAATGCCGACTGGTAGTGTGTGTGCATGCATGCACGAGAGAAAGTTAGTGGTACAATTATAAAGAGAAGACGACTATGTGGGTGTAAAAGACTAGGTGAGATCATAATCAATGTAAAGTTGAATTCAAATATTTGAATAAGAGATCATGATGTTTGAAACCCATGCATGCATGAATATAATGGAGATCTGCGGGCTGTGGTTTGGAAACAAGCATGTTGTAATGTATACACATTGAACAAGGTCAGACTGATTTGAATTTGAGATACAGATGGCAGACATCGTTTGGCCACATTGCATCCGTGCATGGACACACTATTCTAATTGGAGATGATGGGTGGCTTTCGCATCACATATCTATATATATACCCCTATATATATTATATTTTGTATTTTTTATATTGTGTGCAGGTAACTTTAAATTTGAAAGATGGTCATTGGATGAGGCGAATCCGATGGTGCAGAGATGGCAAATTTGAGCACTACTGGCGGTTGGATATCATCTAGATTCCACTAGATTTCGCCTCATGTACAATCTAGAAGACTCCATGGTTGAACTTAAGCATAATGCACAAACCTCAAAACACAAGCGCTTCTTTTTTGTTCTACAATCTTCCGTATCAGAATTGCCCAAATGTTTTTCTACATGATTTTCCATTATTTGTTTTTACTTTATGTCTTACAACGCACAATTCCATGAATCTTAAAATAGATTAGCTTTCTTATAAAAACTAGATGATTTTGAATGAAATGAACTACAAGAATTAAATAGACATCTACATCATGCATATATGACTCAAAGCTTACATGCTATAATGTGGTATTTTATTCATAATTTGATTGCCAAATCTCATGTGTGCAATGCACGTGTAGCTTACTAGTCTAAATGGTGTTTGTGTGTGTGTTGTGCGTGTTGAGGTGCGAATTGTCTTTTTTGGTACACATTAAGCTTGTTCTCCCGAAATTTCAAGCCGCGCCTTGTTATGCCGAAATTTTAAGCTAGCTTCTCTGTCTATCGTGCTGCGAGACTCCCGCCTCTTCAACCCGCGCCTTGTTACCCCGAAATATTTAAGATAGATCTTTGTCTTGTTGTGCTCCGACAACTCCCTCCATCTCAACCCGCGCCTTGATATTCCAAAATTACAACGCGCGCAAAAACTCCCACCTCCTATGAAATCCCGACACGCGAAATGCCTGTGGTACCCCTGAACCGAAAGAACTGCCTCAAATCGGTGGGGGTACCTTTGTAACTTACCCCACATTTCGGACAAGCGCGTCCCTAAGCCATGGTTCCCTACTCCCATCCCATCCGCCCACCCATTCGTACACCGAGGCCGCGAAAACCCATGAAGCCCCACACCCTCCTCCTTCCGCCACCCAGCCGGAGCCTCTTCCCCGACGACGTCGTCCACAGCAACACCTCGACGTCCCTCATCCACCGTACCGGATGAGGATCCATCGTCGATCTCGTCGTCCCGCCGGTTCAGCCACCTCGTCCTCCACCTCCAAGGAGCTGCCCCGACGTTCCCCTCGTCTTTCGCGCCACCTCCATTCCCACACCGCCGTCTTCACCTGCACCACCGGAAGAGCGGCATGATCACCGTTTCCTTGGGTGAAGCTGTGGCCTAATCGGCGCCACCAAAGAGGTTGTACACTAATTGCCACATTTTCTTCTTGGTTCGATCTCACGGTGCTGCCGGCGCTCGGTCCCGATCCGACACGGCGCGGCTCCATCCACGGCGGCGTCGCCGGCCACTTCCTCCACGGCGTCGCTCCCTCGGCGGCGACATCCACATTAGTAGGAGCTGCTGCTGCTTTAGCTCTCGCTCGCGCTGCTGCTCTGCTCTTGCTCTCGGTCCCCTGCCTGGTCTGCTCTTGCTCGCGCTGCTGCTCTCGCTCTTGCTCTTGCTTGCGATGCTGCTTCGATTTAGCTATTGACTGAATCGACTTTTGGGTCAGTCGATTTTTAGGGGGTGGGGGGGCTCGCCGGAGTTAAGGAGAACCAGCCGCAGCAGGGAGGGGGCTCGTCGGAGAGGTACCCCACTATCTATCTTAGGGTTCAGGGTGGGGGCGGTGGTGGGGTGGTGGCGTGGGGATCGCTGGAGAAAAAGCTCGGCACGGGGGGGGGGGGGTAGAGGGATGGCCGGGGCGGTGGCGGACTGGCGGTGGGGAGTGTTTTCGGGGCGGGCGGGGCGGCGCACCGCCGGCCGCGGGCGGCGGGGGGGCGGGGCCAGTGGTGGCTGGAGCTCAGGGGGGTGGAGGTTGAAGATGAACTGCAGGCCCTTGATTTTGTATCCAACGGCTGCAAAATCGACTGACCAGAGATGAAAAAGTCAGTCGACTGACGTGTAGCCTCGCCTCTAGTGCGTTCAGTTTCGACAGTAAAATTTAGTTTCGACAACAAAATTCAGTTTCGACAGTTAAGTTCAGTTTTGACAGTTAAATTTAGTTTCGACAGTTAAGTTCAGAGATGAGCGGCTGATGTATTTTACACCTAGCACTTTGTGGTTATGTATTTTACGTCATCTATTTGAGATGCTATTAGAATTCCACTCAGGTTAACATTGTCTCTCTTGTCCGGCTTCAGCCTCGGCGTCGTACAACTCACCGGAGCTGCTCCAACGACGAAACCCTCCATCACAGCGGAGCAGTACCTCGGGCTCCATCTCCAAACACCAGATCTTCTTCCACTCCTCCAACAGCCAAGTCAGCCGAAGAATCCTCACCGGCCAACCCAATCATGTTGAGATCGACATGGCTTCGCCAAAGAGGTTGTACACTTGTTACATATCCTTTTTACTCTACATGTTATATGTATTGTCCACTGAGCACACGTAGTAACGTGAAATACGGTTATTTTATCCTACTATGTGGCAAGCAGTGAGGTACCAGGAAACTTAGCTATCCGTGATGTACTCTCTTGAACGCCATCATTATTTATCTCTGCGTGTTTGAGTTGTGCATTTGTCGATGGGCCTGGGGGTTGAGCTGGTAGGGCAGTGGCCTGGGTCCAAAATAATAGAAGTAGTACAAAAACATTTTTTTAGTGTAGGCTTTTCCTTGCTCAAGCCTGCCTACTAGGATCGCCAGTGCTTGAAAGGAAAAGTGAATGAAAAACATAGGAATTGGAAAGTTTCCTGTGGTACTACTTTTCATGAATTTGGTGAGAAGGAATGGAGCAAAGGAAAACTGTAGGATTTGTTCCTTTAGTGTCTCCTTGAAAGAAAATCCGTAGGAATTCTAATTTCCACTTGTCCTTCTTTTCATATTCCTATTCATGAAGCACAAGACTAAGAGATAGTAGCATAATAACATTATAACCGTACATTTTCTTGTGGTTTGACTTAATCTCACAATGCTTCTTTGCATATCCTGTGATCTTCCAATTCTTGTGAATCAAACACCCAGATTGGCAGAAATCCTGTGTTTTTAAATTCTCTGTTTTGCACGTGCATTCCTATCCTATTCCTATCTATTTCCTATCCCTGCATTGTTAGAATCCTCAAATTCAAACAAGCCCTTACACAATTACTTCTGTTACAGATATGTGTCAATGTAAACCTTGTGTGGTTTGTCCTGCTCCTGCAGCGATGTCTTCCACCCCAGCTCAACTGCTCCAACGACGGAAGGATTCACCACAGCAGGGATCCGCTCTCCAGACTGTCTTTCGCCGCCTCAGATCTTCTTCCCCGCTGCCGGCAACCACGACAATTGCATTACCATCATCAACTGAGCAGATTACCTTGAGGACTACACGGGTCCGCAAGAGAGGTCACACTCTTCTGTGTCTGCTTACGTTATGCATCGCTTAATATGATGACATGCTACATTATCGTCTGTTCACCTATTAGACTCCGAGTCAGGTCCAAACTAATGCTAAATCTTGAGTTTTTAAATGGTTGTGGGGTACATATTGGGCCGGCAATCAGTACTATCTGTCTACCATCTGGTTAATCTCGGGTGTCTACTATGAGTTTCATGTTGGGTTCAAACAAACATTGAAGGAGACATTATCTGTATTTTTTAACTAAAGCTATTATCTGCCTGCTATCATTGGTTTTGGGTCTCTCCACAGTTTGCTACCATCACTCTGGATTTGTGCATGCACTCCTTACATAATCTCACTATGTTTTATTCCTATGCATGCCAGTTATTGTACACAATGGAACTGATGATGTAGAGCAAAAGAGACGAGCCTTGTGTGGCAATAAAATTTCATGCAGACGTCGCTCCATGGTGGGCGCAAAGGCAACCCCCCTCCACCCATTTCGGATCGTAATCAAGAGGAAGATAACTGTTCTGAGGGGGGGTTCAGAAGGAGAAGACCACTCCTATTTACCCCATGAGGTCTTCGCTCTAACTTGGTAAAAGATCGAGGATGTCACCTAGAGGGGGGGGGGGTGAATAGGCGCTTTAAAATAATTATGGTTTAGGCTTGAACAAATGCGGAATAAACCTAACGGTTAATTTGTCAAGCACAAAATCTAAAACAAGTAGGATCACCTATGTGCACCAACAACTTATGCTAAGCAAGATAAGCAACTATGTGATAGCAAGATATATGACAAAGAACAATATGGCTATCACAAAGTAAAGTGCATAAGTAAAGGGCTCGGGTAAGAGATAACCGAGGCACGCGAAGACGATGATGTATCCTGAAGTTCACACCCTTGTGGATGCTAATCTCTGTTTGGAGCGGTGTGGAGACACAATGCTCCCCAAGAAGCCACTAGGGCCACCGTAATCTCCTCACGCCCGCGCACAACGCAAGATGTCGCGATTCCACTAAGGGACCTTTGAGGGTGGTCACCGAACCCATACAAATGGCGACCCTTGGGGGTGGTCACCGAACCCGTACACTTTGGCAACCCTTGGGGGCGGTCACCGGTACCCGTCAAATTGCTCGGGGCAATCTCCACAACCTAATTGGAGACCCCGACGCTTGCCCGGAGCTTTACACCACAATGATTGAGCTCCGAACAACACCAACCGTCTAGGGAGCCAAGGCACCCAAGAGGAACAAGCTCTAGGGTGTCCAAACACCCAAGAGTAACAAGCTCAAGGGTACCAAGCACCCAAGAGTAATAAGCTTCTCAACTTGTAACTTCCACGTATCACGTGGAGAACTCAAACTGATGCACCAAATGCAATGGCAAGGGCACACGGAGTACCCAAGTCCTTCTCTCTCAAATCCCATCGAAGCAACTAATGCTAGGAAGGAAGATGAGAGGAAGAACAAGAAGGAGAAAACCAAGAACTCCAAGATCTAGATCCAATGGGTTCCCCTCACATAGAGGAGAAAGTGATTGGTGGAAATGTGGATCTAGATCTCCTCTCTCTTTTCCCTCAAAAACTAGCAAGAATCCATGGAGGGATTGAGAGTTAGCAAGCTCGAAGAAGGTCAACAATGGGGGAAGAATACGAGCTCAAAGGATAAGGTTCAATGGGGAAGAAGACCCCCTTTTATAGGTGGGAAAAAATCCAACCGTTGTGCTCATAGCCCGCACAGAGCGGTACTACCGTTCCAAGGAGCGGTACTAAAAACAATACTTCCGTGCCTACCTCTGCTGAGCAAAACATGAGATTTTTGGTCCGGAGCGGTACTACCGCTCAGGAGCCACGGTAATACAGCTCTGGAGTGGTACTACTGCTCAGGAGCCGCAGTAGTACCGCTCTGGAGCGGTAGTAAAAATTTACATCCGCTCTAGTCGCGGTAGTACCGCTGCAGCCTTTACCAAAACAGCCACAACTTTTGCAAACGGACTCCGAATTCAACGAAACCAAGTTTGTTGGAAAGCTAACGACATGGGCTAACACAATATAGATAGAAATATCAATAAGAAGCAAATGAGAAAAGGCCCATAAGAAAATGGTGAGAACCCTTCCTTGGATAAGACCGGTAAAACCTCCAACACCGAAAACATCATAGAAGACGCATGTGAACTCCGTTTTCGATGAACTCAAGCTTGTCATCAAGATGACCATAAGATCTAAGACTCACAAAGAGAACAAAACAAGAACCAAGAAACATGATGCAAGGATGCAATGGTTTGAGCTCTCTACTAACGATACGATCAAGCTACCAACTTGAGAGCCCCCCTTGATAGTACGACAAACGATCCTATAACCCGGTCTCCCAACTACCACCACGAGACCGGTAAAATAGAAAACCTATCAAGGGCAAACCTTTGCCTTGCACATGGTCCACTTGAGCTAGATGATGACGATCTTGACTCCCTCAAGTTGGACCACCTTTCTTGATTGCGTTGGCTCGATGAAGACTAGATGATTGCTCCCCCATAGTCCACTATGGGTGAGCCACTCTTCGGCACATCTTCACAAGTCCATTGACACCACAATGGATGGCAAGATTCAAGCACTTGATCTCTTCGTGATGCTCCACTTGAACTTGCACACGGCAATCTTGATGACGATCACCACTTGATGTCATCCTTTCCATGGGTTGTATGATATCTTCCTCTTGACGCAAGCCCATGGACACGTACCTAACCCCACATAGAACTCTCACATAGACCATGGGTTAGTACACAAAGTGCAATGGACAATGCTTACCATACCATGGGATCACTTGATCCCTCTCGGTACATCTTCTACGCTTTGTGAGTTGATCAACTTGATTCACTCTTGACTTAGTCTTGATCAACCTTGAATCTTTCCAACTCTCTTCATTTGGATGATGTCTTGAAGGTAAACATGAATGATCACACAATCTTCTTCTTCAAGACATGCTTGCAATAAGCTCAACACTCACATGACCAATCTTTGGATAATTCCTTAATAGCACCTTGGTCAACTCATAAACTCCTTGAAACCAACACATGGACTTCAAGAAAAGCCTATGAACAAAACCTTCAAATATAACTCAAGGCAACCATTAGTCCATAGAGATTGTCATCAATTACCAAAACCAAACATGGGGGCACCGCATGTTTGTTCAATCTCCCCCATTTTGGTAATTGATGACAATCACGTTCAGGAGAGTTTATACAAGGAGTCATGCATCACAATGCAATGCAACAACCAATGATGCAGGAGAATGAGATGCAAATGCTTAGGAACAAAACCAAAGCAAGGAGAAAACTTTGAAACCTTCTCCACAAAACTCTCTGAAACTTATCCCCCATTGTCATCGATTGCCAAAATGGGCGAAAAGCTTAGAAGGCCAATATAAAACATGTTCCTCCATAAATTGTGTATTTCTCAACAAGATAGTGGAATGCCATAGACATATCCAAAGGTAAATACTTGGAGGAATACAAACTATATTGAGGCACAAAGATTGCTAACGAATGATATGCCACAAGGATATAACAAAGAGAGACACAAGCAATCAAGCAATCAAAAGATACCAATTGAAGTAAGCAACCAAAGGATATAAATTGAAGCAAGCAACCAAAGGATATCAATTGAACCAACTAGACCAAAGATCCTACGAGCCACATGAATAAAGGATAATATGATATGAGCGAAGGAGTGTTCTAAAGAAACTAGAGAAGCTCCCCATGATTTGTGCACACATAAGAATTTTTGTATTTGAATACAAAGTGCACAAAATAGGATCATAGCTCCCCCAAAATCAATAGAAACATACAACAAGTGCAAGTGAGCATAAAGGAAACTAAGCCTAGCACTTGCAACAAACACATGGTTGAGCAACATGTAAAAGAGGCAACTTAAGAATAGGCTCAACCAAAATGATGTGTGTGAGTCATGGCAAAGCACATGAGAAGACTAATATACGGATGAGCATAAGCATCAACATAGTCTCGAATGAATGAGATACACGGTGCAAAGCCTTTCATTCCCACACACAACTAAGCAAATGGGTTCACAAGAACACTAAATATGCAAAAAGAATAACCAACACTTGTGACAACCCAAGGTGAAGATATAAAGCATAAGCATCATCAAGACAGGGGATACCAATTAAGATGTCAAAAGCCTCGTCAAGACAAGCATGAGGGAAATAATCTTCACCACACAAGAATGCATCAAGATGCAACGAGATAAGACACGCACTCAAGGCAAAAGCTTTTACGGAGCCACCAAAGAAATAACATAAGAAAGACAAGGTGGACGTGAAAGAAAGGATATCATATAGAGATGTAATTTCTCTCAAGTGTATAAGGGTCTAGGTGGACGAAATCATGATGATATATATCTACAAAGAAGGATGTACACCCGAAATAGTTACAACACGAAGGAACAAGATATCCAAAAGGAAGTCATACATATACCAATAAGATATGTGCTTGGAAGCATAGCCCAAGGCTAGATATGGTCTTATTGTATATAAATGAATTCCTACCACACAACCATCAAAGACATCACAAGTAGCAACAAGAGATCATTGTTGGGATGCTTTGAGAAAGGAAACAAGTATCACAAGAAAGAAAGAATAACATGCCATGATACAACCTACACACGATTGATGCAATAGTGTGTGCATGTAGTAGATGATGATACTTGTTACCGAGATAGCATTGGAAGGATGTAGTAGATACCAATTGAAGGTAGAAAGTAGTTCATTGATCATACTAGCTTGACTCCAATAAGCACATGGTGACAACACCTTCCTTTT
The DNA here is from genome assembly GCF_018294505.1 of Triticum aestivum. Classification (NCBI taxonomy): domain Eukaryota; kingdom Viridiplantae; phylum Streptophyta; class Magnoliopsida; order Poales; family Poaceae; genus Triticum; species Triticum aestivum. The sequence goes on from NC_057798.1 coordinate 242,712,906, forward strand.
GAATGAGCCGAGTATCCAATGCATCTGCAATTGTTCCTATAACAACAACACAAACAAAATGGTACCCAAACTCATTGGGACCAAAGAGTTAGAGAACCAACAATACATAGGACAAACTCCACATAGATATGTGCATATAGATATGAAAATGAATCTCATGCACATCTCATCCAATTTGAGACTTGGTGGAGTTTCCCCTATATATTGGGTCAAAGAAAGAAAGCATGCCAAAGGAACTACATGAAGTTAAAATGCATGCTCAAGACTTTCAAGAACCGATACCAAAATACAAGGAAAAACCAAGTGAAAAGGATACCAAATGGAGAAATCATCACTTGGAAGATATCATTAAAAGATACATCAAGGAATGAGATATCCATTGGAACACACAAAAAAGATGTCAAACTCCCAAAGGAGAGGATGGTTCCAAACAAACCAAGCTCTCTACAAAGTTTCATGATGGCACAAAGTACCAGAAGAAACGACTTGCCATCCACCAACACACACTTAATATGGATCACAAGATGAGTGTTTTATAGAAAATAGGATAGCTCCCCCACGAGTTGTGCATTATAGAGTATTTGCATTTGAATACAAAATGCACAAGGTGGGATCACCACTTTCTCTATATCAAGAAAACACTAGAAAAGAACAAGACAACAACAAGATCCTCAAGTGGCACGGAAGGCAATGGGAGTTGACACAATTTAGGCAAGAGATAAAGCAAATAAAAGCAAAGGCCAAAGTAAAGATGATCAATAATTTCTACCACACAAGTGAGTACCAATTGTCAAAAGATAAGAAGTATTCGGAAGTAATTCCCGGTGGTAGATAGCAAGGATATCCGATATCATCTTCACACCAAAGACACGCAAATTGCAACTTGTAAAGCTAATCATGCCACCTAGGAACAAGATAATTTACAATATCAATTCTAGGTGACAAAATCTCAAATGTACGCATTTTCTAGGCTTGTAGTATGCACATAGCATATTATTCCCCCATAATGTGATGCCAATAAAAACTTAACAAGAGGCAACAAGAGGATCCAATAAGAGATGATTAATGGACTATTTAGAATTTGAATTTCTCATGAGAAGGCATGCCACATAGTGACTAGATAATCTTGTAATATCAATACTAGATGGTATTCCTCGTGTACACACATTTATAGGATTGTGAGGTGCACAAAGCACATCACTCTCCCATAACGGGATATTCAATTAATCTCTCACAAGAGCCAACTAAGAAACAAACAAGATGCACAAAGGCTAAACGCACGACACACATGTACATGATGTGAAAACCAACATACACAAACTTGATTACTCAAGTTAAGCAAATTGGAAACGCATCATATACAAACACACGCAAGGTAGAAAACCACAACATGCTAAGGGCAAGTAACTATCAATGTAAACAATTTAAGTACGAGTTACCGCAAGGAGGAACATTGGATGTATCATAGAAACTTGAGACTCCTAATGACTTGGCTTGAGATAATATGGATGATGAAGACCCCTCAAATCTTCATAATGTAGCCAAGTCTCCAATGCCCTCCAACAACACCTATTGATCAAGTTTGAGCTTGTTGGTCCCCAACCAAGTTGGGTCCTAATAGGTTAGTCACAATAGGCTTGGCAACCCAAATGGTTCTTTTCTTGACACCACTTTGAGTACCAACAAACTTGGCAAACACATTGCCAACCTTATCCTTCCCAAGAGAATAGATATAATCAATAGTAATTGGGTTGGATAAGTTACCACTAGTGCATGAAGAAGCGAGGTGGCCTTTCTCACGACATAGGTAGCAACGTCTACTCTTCACTTTCTTCTCACTTGATTTCTCAACTTGAGAAGCATTAGCTCGAGTTTTCTTGGGAAGAGGCCTTTCTTCAACTTGAGGTTGAGAATGAGAGTGAACTTGTGGCCTCTTCCCTTGTTGCTTGTCACTAATGGGCTTTGAGGGAGTCCTGGACTAGGGGGTGTCCGGACAGCCGGACTATCATCGTCCGCCGGACTCCAAGACTACGAAGATACAAGATTGAAGACTCCGTCCCGTGTCCGGATGGGACTTTCCTTGGCGTGGAAGGCAAGCTTGGCAATACGGATACGTAGATCTCCTACCATTGTAACCGACTCTGTGTAACCCTAGCCCTCTCCGGTGTCTATATAAACCGGAGGGCTTTAGTCCGTAGGACATAACCTCCATTACAACAATCATACCATAGGCTAGCTTCTAGGGTTTAGCCTCCTTGATCTCGTGGTAGATCCACTCTTGTAATACACATCATCAATATTAATCAAGCAGGACATAGGGTTTTACCTCCATCAAGAGGGCCCGAACCTGGGTAAAAACATCGTGTCCCTTGTCTCCTGTTACCATCCGCCTAGACGCACAGTTCGGGACCCCCTACCCGAGATCCGCCGGTTTTGACACCGACATTGGTGCTTTCATTGAGAGTTCCTCTGTGTCGTCACCGGTAGGCTTGATGGCTCCTTCAATCGACAACAATGCCGTCCAGGGTGAGACTTTTCTCCCCGGACAGATCTTCGTATTCGGCGGCTTCGCACTGCGGGCCAATTTGCTTGGCCATCTGGAGCAGATCGAAAGCTACGCCCCTGGCCATCAGGTCAGGTTCGGAAGCCTAAGCTTCACGGCCAACATCCGCGGAGACTCGATCTTCGACGGACTCGAGCCACAGCCGAGCGTGCCGCGCTGTCACGATGGGCATGATTTAGCTCTGCCGCCGGACAGTGCCTTGGTGGCCGCACATGAATCCGCTCCGGCCCTCAGTCCGGAGCCGATCGCCCAGATCGAGGACCGGTGGCTGGACACCGCCTCGGGGGTTGTACCTTCCACGGCGATGGAGCCGAACACTAACCTTGTCCCTTGTAAAGCTCGTGACTCCGAGGTGCCGGACTCCCTGCCGCACTCCGAACCTCCTGCGCCCCTGCCAATCGAATCTGATTGGGCGCCGATCATGGAGTTCACCGCCGCGGACATCTTCCAACACTCACCCTTTGGCGACATCCTAAATTCGCTAAAACATCTCTCGCTATCCGGAGAACCCTGGACGGATTATGGCCAGGATGGTTGGGATGCGGACGATGAAGAAATTCGAAGCCCTCCCACCACCCACTTTATAGCCACTGTCGACGATCTAACAGACATGCTAGACTATGACTCCGAAGAAATCGACGGTATGGACGACGATGCCGGAGACGATCAAGAACCAGCGCCTGCAGGGCACTGGAAGACCACCCCAACACATGACGTATATATGGTGGATACCCCAAAAGGAAGCGACGACGAGGAACAACGGGGCGCGACAAAGGATAATCCCGCAGATAAACAACCAAAGCGGCGACGCAAGCGCCGCACTAAGACCCGCCTCGACAAAGACAACATTTCTAATGACCCAGCGTTAGAGCAGGGCAAACCAGTGGACGACGAACATGCAACCAAGAAACCGCCCGAACAGGACGAATCGGATAATCAATCCAATCCCGGCGAAACCAACAGTCCGGATGACCTCACACCGGACATACTACTGGAACACAAAAACCTTCACGGAAGACTCGTCGCCACCGCAAGAAGCTTGAAGAAGGAAAAACGGAAGCTCAAAACAGCGGAAGACATACTCAGAGCGAGGTGGAGCAAAGTGCTCAAAACCGCAGACAAATACAGCAATGGCCATCAATCAAAGAGCTATCCGAAGCGCAAGCTGCTGCCAGAATTTGACGAGGAAGCCATAGAGCCCTCACAGTCAAAAAACAAAGAGGCCGCCTGGCCGGATAGACGACCAGATGATAGGCCCAAATCTACAAGCGGCGCCGCACATAAGCCGACTCATGACCCTGGGAAAACAGATGGCCCAGCCAGGTCCATTTACGGGCCAAAAAAGAGGGCCCCAGGAAGCAGCACAACACGCCAAGTGTTCGAAGACAACGGCACACCCAAATACAGGGGCGCCGCACACCCACTATGTTTCACCAATGAGGTGCTGGATCATGAATTCCCAGCAGGGTTTAAACCCATAAACATAGAGGCTTACGACGGAACAACAGACCCTGGAGTCTGGATAGAGGATTACATACTACACATACATATGGCTAGAGGAGATGATCTCCACGCCATAAAATATCTACCCCTCAAGCTCAAAGGGCCAGCTCGCACTGGCTCAAAAGCCTCCCAGAAAACACTGTTGGAAGTTGGGAAGAGCTTGAGGACGCGTTTAGAGCAAATTTTCAAGGGACTTATGTCCGCCCTCCGGATGCAGACGATCTAAGTCATATAACTCAACAGCCCGGAGAGTCAGCGCGCAAATTCTGGAACAGGTTCCTTACTAAAAAGAACCAAATAGTCGACTGTCCGGACGCCGAAGCCTTAGCAGCTTTTAAACACAACGTCCGAGACGAATGGCTCGCCAGACACCTCGGCCAAGAGAAGCCGAGGACAATGTCCGCGCTAACAAGCCTCATGACCCGCTTTTGCGCGGGGGAAGATAGCTGGCTAGCAAGATGCAGCACCAGCGACCCGAGTACATCCGAGATAGAGATGGAAACGGAAAATCACGGCGCAGAAAGGATCAGCGCCGGAATAAAGAAAAAAGCCCAAAGAATACGGCGGTCAACGCCGGATTCAAAAGCTCGCGGCCAAACAACAAAACACTACCTCTTAAGGATAACAGTGATGAGCTATCCAACTTAAACAAAATTTTGGGTCGGATATGTCAAATCCACAGTACCCCCGGAAGGCCTGCAAACCACACCCACCGAGATTGTTGGGTTTTCAAACAGTCCGGCCGACTCAACGCCGAACACAAGGGGCTCGACGCATCAAGCGAGGATGATGATAAACCCCACCAGCAGAGCACCGGAAAACAAAAGACTTTCCCACAAGAAGTCAAAGCAGTAAACTCACTTCATGTGATAATACGGAAAAACAATGCGGCACCCGCTAAGACGGGTCTCGCACGGTCCACCCCAGCGGAACCTCGAGATTGGATGTCAAAACCAATCACTTTCGACCACCTGGATTACTCCATAAGTATTCGGAATGCAGGATGGACTGCTCTGATATTGGATCCTATAATCGACGGACTACAATTTACACAAGTCCTGATGGACGAAGGCAGCGATTTAAACCTGCTATATCCAAACACAATCCGCAAGTTGGGGATAGACCTTACTAAAATTCGACATAGCCGCACTTCCTTTAAAGGAGTGACGCCAGGCCCTTACGCCAAGTGCATAGGCTCCTTATTACTAGAAGTTGTGTTCGGGTCACCGAACAACTTCCGACGTGAAAAACTAATCTTTCATGTCGCCCCGTTCAAAAGTGGCTACCAAGCACTATTGGGACGTGAAGCTTTTGTCCGCTTCAACGCCATACCACATTACGCGTCTCGTACACTTAAAATGCCCGGTCCACGTGGCATCATTTCATTGCGAGGGTCATTTAACGACCCCGGACACGGCTAGACGAGTCCGGCATAAATAAGCTAGGGGCTCCCTAGCCGCACACCCCTTCACAAGGGGTTGTGCGTATAAGCAACAACGAGCTAATATAGACTCCGCTTTACTTATTAATATTTTCATATACCTTTTTTCGCACGATTTCCTTTCAAACTAAGTTCCTCTCTTTTTACAGATGAACAAATGTGCACACCCGTCCAGGATAACGGCACAACGGAGACACAGGCGCAGACGTGCAGTAGGGACCCGTTGCAAGGATTCTTTTCAGATTAAGACCCTGCGTAAACCTTTTTTACTGTCTCTTGTTGCTATAATCCCCTGGCTTCTCATTATAACCAGAGTGGAGCCTGATGTTTTGGCATCGGCCGCGTCAGAGGACCTTGCCCGTACCTGGACACTAGGGGCTTAGGGCATTGTTCTGCCCATTATTATAAAGTCCGAACACCTTAGGGAGTGTTCGGCGTCTCGAGTTAGGCCTTATATGCATCAGCTCCGAATCATGTCTTTGGTCAAATGTTGGGTTTGCCCGGCTCCTGTGTTTTGCTGCCTTACGTTCCGTATCATCGGCTAACGCGGCACCAGGAGAACTACTGCGATTGTGCCCCAGTTCGGCTGGGCGAGCACCTCAGTAGAGAAAGCCGAAAACTGACTGTCATGATACAGCGAGAGACTGGTCAACCACTCGATCGACCACCGGAATGTTTAGAATTCCTCCGCTTTGACGAAGGACCGTTTCCCGGTCAGGCACAACACGCCCCGAATTCGGAGAGCGCGGTGCCCCCAGGGGCTATATCGTAGCCCCACCCTCGAACTCCAATGGCTAAGTGAAAGTGATAAAGCATCATAGTCCGGTTGCCTCGTTTGCTACGCTACCACCTCCTCAACAGGACCGAGACGTCGGATTAAGTGTGAAAATGCGCTATTTTTGCGAACACCCCCGCACCTTGTGCGTGGGGGCTGAAGCCGAAGACTGCCATCTTTCAGGTTATACACACGTATACATAAACGGCCGCATAGGAGATATTTCAATACTTGGAACGCACAAGTATAAAAAGCGATTACATCATAACATTGTTTTACAAAATAAAACGTTCATTTGAACGTGACATTTTTCGAGCACTGCGACTCTATTATACGAGCACCACGCATAACTTCCCCAAAATAGTGCTCGGCGGGTAACCGGCTTTCGTCCGAACCCTGGGTTGCAACTGTGGTGGCATCCATTTCTGTCCAGTGTGTATTCACACGGGCAAGGGCCATCCACGCACCCTCTATGCAGGCCGACCGCTTCATCTCCTTGATATGTGGAACCGCCCCAAGAAACTGCTGCAATAAGCCAAAATAGCTCGTCGGCTTGGGCCTCTCCGGCCAGACATGAGTCACGATATCCGTCATGGCAAGTCCGGACAACCTATTCAGCTCATCCCATTCGGCCAACCGATCGGTCAGCGGAAGTGAATGATCCGGACTATGGAATTGAGACCAAAATAGCTCTTCCATCTTGTGATCCTTCTGGCTTCGGAAGTGCACAACGACATCTGCCGCACTCGCCGCTAAGTCCATATATGGATCCTCCGGACCCCACAGCTGGCCAAGATGGACATACTTTGGATCCGTAAACCTGCGGCGTAGCAGAAAAGGCTTGCCAGCCACAATGTCTACGGCCTGACGCAGCTCCTCCTTCATAGCCCGCATTGCAGAACGGGCATCCTTGGCTTCGGCGGTGGCCTTCCCAGGTCTTCTCGCTCCGACAAGCGCTCCTTCTCAAGAGCCTCATTGCGGTCGGTAGCATCCTTCAATTTAACGGCCAATTCGGCCATCTCCTCCCTGCTTCGGCAGTGTGCAGCCCTTTCGGCTTCTAACTCCTCGCCGCCCTCGAGGCAGCCGCATCACTCCTTCTGGCTTGCTCCTTGGCTTGAGCAAGTTCTGCCCGAAGGCTCTCCACAGCAGCAGCACCATCTGCGTCAAGCATAAATATTGTAAGAGGTGGGCTTTAGCTCCCTTAATAGGTGACTGCGGAGAACAATTTACCTTGCGACTCGTCAAGTCGCTTGTTGACTAGCGCGATGTCTGCATCCGCCACATCGAGTTGCCGCATTAATTCGGCAACTCCATCAGTCCGGCTAGCCCCCGGACTATCCGCCACCTGCATAGGAAAGGCGACACTTCAATACCTGCGATTTTGATCCTCGGCACGCTGTCGCTTTCGACAACCTACCGAGTCTCAGGGGCTACTATCTATACAGGGCGCACTTTCATGTGCAAAACTGTCAAAAAGGCGCGTCGTTTTTACGTACCTCAAACCCCGCCAGCAAACTCCTGACGGCATTATGCAATCCGCTTTTGGCGGACAAAATCCTTCCAATCACCATGCTCATCAATGCACGGTGATCTTCTGAGACGGACGCCCTCTCAAGCAGATCCTTCAGCTCCCCCGGCCGAACACTAGTCGGCGCCGAACTCTTTCGGCTCTGCCGGGCTCGGGGATACCCTCCGTGACGACACTTCAGGCTCGTCCGCCCTATCCGACGGCGCAGCAGACGGAGGCGTCTCGCTCTCCATCATCTCCGGACGAAGATCCCCCGAAGACGAGCTCATCTGAGAAGGTTGCAGATCCGAACTACAAGGTAAAAATTTCGGTTATCCTCAGAAGCACAAATAGGAGGGATGTTTTTCATTAATGAACTCCCCTTTTCTACTCACGGCTCGCTAGAGGGCTGATTCTTTAGAGAAGACTGTGCGGCCGGGGCCTCCCCGGACGCAGGACCCTCCGGCGAAGATTTCTTACCCCGCTTAGGGGCTTTGGCCTCCGGGTCTTCGGAGGCGGTCCTCTTCTCCCCCTGGAGGGAGGGATTCTCGATCCCCCCTTCTTCAAGCGCCCCCTTGGGCGGGGCGGTAGCTCCTCCGTTCTCCCCCTCGCCTTCTGCTGAAGGCGCAACCTCCAACATTCTGACCAGCACGGGCTCCGGTGCGGTCTCTGGGAGGGGGGCCGGACACCTTATCAGCTTTGCTTGCGCAATCCACTCCTATTGAAGGATAACGGGTTAAAAGGCGAATATGAAAAGCAAACAAACGGTACGTCCAAGCACGGAGCTACTTACTCGAGTATCCGGGCGATTGCAGCTTAGGCCGGCATCCTCGGTCAATTCCGTACACACCACCTGTGATCCGAAGAGCAACTTATACATCTCCACGGGTGTCATACCCATGAAGTGTTGAAGAATCCTTGGGCCCTCCGGATTGAACTCCCATAGCCGGAGTGGACGGCGTTTGTAGGGCAGGAGACGCCTAATCAGCATAACCTGCACCACCACGATCAGATCGATCTCCCTCGCCTGGAGGTCTCGAATCCGGCCCTACAATAGGGGCACGTCTTTTGACGGCCCCCAATTGAGCCCTTGGTTGACCCACGACATCAACCGTCGTGGAGGTCCCGGACGGAACGGAGGCGGCGGCTTTTGCCTGCTGCCCCTCGGAGCGGTGATATAGAACCACTCCTGCTGCCATAAGCCGAGCTCCTCTTGGAAGGAGCCCTCAGGCCACGGGGCATCGGCCCTCCTGCTTACGGCCGCCCCGCCGCATTCGGCTTGACGCACCCCAACCATCTTCGGCTCTACATTGAAGGTCTTCAGCCACAAGCCGAAGTGGGGGGTGACGCGGAGGAAGGCTTCGCAGACGACGATAAATGCGGAGATATGGAGGATGGACTCTGGAGCCAAGTCGTGGAATTCCAACCCGTAGTAGAACATGAGCCCTCTCACAAAAGGATCCGTCGGGAAGCCTAAACCCCGACGGAGGCGGGATACAAAGACGACATATTCGCCGGGCTCGGGGGTGGGGATGGCCTGCCCTTCGGCGGGCAGCCTGTGCGAAATCTCGTAGGACAGGTACTTGGCCTCTCGCAGCTTTAGCACGTCTTCCTCCATAACGGAGGAGGGCATCCACCAGCCCTGAAGGTCGGAGCCGGACATGGTTGAAGGTCCGAAGCGCTCGAATCTGGGGCTCTGGGTGTTGGAACCTGGAGCAAGGAGAAGATTCGGTGGAAGATTGAAGAAAAGAACGAGCCTTGGTCCTGTTATAAAGAAGGGGAATACCAAGAGCCATCTCCGTGACCGTTCGGGATTTGCCTTCGATAGAGGAGGCGTGGCGACGGGCGCGGTTGGGTTACCCACGTTCGTATTGATGAGAATCCCGAAATAAGGGGAACATGATCTCTGCTTCGACAAGACGTGCCAAGGAAACCGCTTCGCTAAACGCGCTAAGGTGGTATAACAAAAAACGATTCAAGTAAAGACTTGGTAGTGGTGTGACGTCATGCCGCAAAATACGCCAGCAGATCGAACTTGTGTATATATTATTCTCTCTACGGTGGAACGTGGAATTTATTTTGCAGAGCCGGACACTATCCGGGTGTTCACAATCTTCTCTGGGTTATTCAAAGGAGGAACCCGCCTTGCAGTGCCGAACATTATGCGCGCCGGACTCATCGTCATTGAAGCCAGGTTCAGGGGCTACTGAGGGAGTCTTGGACTAGGGGGTGTCCGAACAGCCGGACTATCATCGTCCGCCGGACTCCAAGACTACGAAGATACAAGATTGAAGACTCCGTCCCGTGTCCGGATGGGACTTTCCTTGGCGTGGAAGGCAAGCTTGGCAATACGGATATGTAGATCTCCTACCATTGTAACCGACTCTGTGTAACCCTAGCCCTCTCCGGTGTCTATATAAACCGGAGGGCTTTAGTCCGTAGGACATAACCTCCATTACAACAATCATACCATAGGCTAGCTTCTAGGGTTTAGCCTCCTTGATCTCGTGGTAGATTCACTCTTGTAATACACATCATCAATATTAATCAAGTAGGACGTAGGGTTTTACCTCCATCAAGAGGGCCCGAACCTGGGTAAAAACATCGTGTCCCTTGTCTCCTGTTACCATCAGCCTAGACGCACAGTTTGGGACCCCCTACCCGAGATCTGCCGGTTTTGACACCGACATGCTTCTTCTTCAATGGGCAAGATCTAACATGATGCCCTTCTACTTTGCACTTGAAGCAAACAATCTTGGCCGAATTCACTTATTCTTGGCCCTTCTTTTTGTTCATCTAGGACTTCTTCTTCTTATTGGAGTTGAATCCAAGTCCACCTTTGTCATTGGGGAATTTTTGCACACTCAAGATATTGTTGAGTGTGGCCTTCCCTTCATGACACTTTTCCAAGTCTTTCTTCAAAGAAGTGACTTGGGCCTTGAGCTCTTTGATTTCCTCTACATGGTTAGTCGCAACGAAAGCACTAGAGGAAGTATAAGCTTCATCGTTAGAGCAACAAGGCAAGGAAAGCAATTCATCACAAGATGTACCAATGTTATGCATGGATGAATCACGAGGACTAGCACAAGGCAATATAACATTTTGACTAAAATTAGTGCTAGTATCCGCATGAGGCTCACTAGATGTTACCTTATCAATCATGGCCTCATGAGCTATCTTTAGCACATTATGGGATACTAGAAGATCATCATGAGAGCTTGAGAGCTTTTCATGGCTTTCTTCCAATTTCCCATAATTGCTACATAGCAACTCAAGTTGTGCCCGTAGCTCAACATTCTCCTTCAAAATGGATGCTTCACAAGTAATAGAATTAGTAGCACAAGCATCATCATTAACAACAAGAGGAGAAGGCAACTTGGCAAGCTCTATTAAATAAGAAGCTTCAAGTTGAGCATGAGACTCGGTGAGTTTGATGAGCTCACCCTTGATGACCCTTGAGCCATTTTCGAGGTGCTCAAAATCCTCAAGGAGTCTAGCATGAGTAACTTCAAGCTTAGCATTTTTAGTTTCAAAAACATTGGCCACCTCAAGAGCTCTATCATTAGATTCCTTCACTCTAGATAATTCTAGAGCAAAAGTCTCCTCAAGAGATTCCTTGGTGGTTTGTTCAAGTTCAAGAGCTTGAGAGAGGTCCGCAATCTCATTAGCGTAATCACGCTCATGACCTTCCATTTTATCAATGGTGACCTCATGCTCCTCAAGACGAGATTCCAACTCATCAAGATATTTATTGCTCTCAATAGCAATCGACATGATTTCCATGAAATTGGAATGAGCAATTTTATTCTTAAGAAGAGCTTTAAAAATCATTTCCCCCTTAATTTTTAAGGAGGCAACATCATCATTCTCTTCATCATAATCGACATCATCATCACTCTTGCCATCATCAATATCATCACAAGATATATTGGGATTCAAAGTGGGAGATACCTTTGAAGCCTTGGCAATAAGGCAAAAAGCAATAGATGATGATGTAGGATCCCTTGAAGCACCATTCAAGACCACATCTTGTTCCATGGAGTGTTGGGTTTCCTCTACATTGTTAGCACAACAACTCGAGGAAATACATGCATTTTTATCATGGCAACAAGATATAGCAAGCATATCATCATGAGATTTAGTCAAGCAATTTCTACATGATATGCAAGGACTATCAACACAAGCACGTGGAACATTTGGAGTGCTCGAAGTGCTAAAGTCCAAAGATGAAGCATTGCAATAAGAAAGTGATGAAGGATTATCAACAATAAGCCCACTATCATCATTGCAATGAACACCACTACTCACCATGTCATTACCTTGTGGCAAACCACATGTAGGTGAAGTAGAAGAAGTTGAGAACACAACACGGCCGGAGGTGGAGGGAGAACGATCATCCTTACAAATCTTGGACACACCATATTTATCTTGAAACTTTGTCCACAACTCATGAGCATCCCGGGACGACATGAGTTCAAATATAACTACATTGCTCAAAGCATCGAAAAGCGCATTAGAAGCTTGAGCATTGAGATAAGAGTTTTTCTCATCCTCTAAAGATAAGCTTTGGGGATCCTTTGGAGGAGAAAAACCCATATCTACAATTTGCTCTAAATTTCGGTCCATGACCCTAAAGAGATTAAGCATACCCAAACATCAAAATTTGTGCCATCAAAACTAAGAGTGTCAGAGAATTCTAATCCCCTAGTCGACATCTTTACTCTCTAGGCGGTTAAGCCCAACAAAGAGAGACGAGGCTCTGATACCAATTAAAAGATTGAGGATGTCGCCTAGAGGGGGGTGAATAGGCGCTTTAAAATAATTACGGTTTAGGCCTGAACAAATGCGGAATAAACCTAGCGGTTAATTTGTCAAGCACAAAACCTAAAACAACTAGGCTCACCTATGCGCACCAACAACTTATGCTAAGCAAGATAAGCAACTATGTGATAGCAAGATATATGACAAAGAACAATATGGCTATCACAAAGTAAAGTGCATAAGTAAAGGGCTCGGGTAAGAGATAATCGAGGCACACGGAGACGACGATGTATCCCGAAGTTCACACCCTTGCGGATGCTAATCTCCGTTTGGAGCGGTGTGGAGGCACAATGCTCCCCAAGAAGCCACTAGGGCCACCGTAATCTCCTCCGCCCTCGCACAATGCAAGATGCCGTGATTCCACTAAGGGACCTTTGAGGGCGGTCACCGAACCCGTACAAATGGCGACCCTTGGGGGCAGTCACCGAACCCGTACACTTTGGCAACCCTTGGGGGCGGTCACCGGTACCCGTCAAATTGCTTGGGGCAATCTCCACAACCTAATTGGAGACCCCGACGCTTGCCTGGAGCTTTACACCACAATGATTGAGCTCCGAACAACACCAACCGTTTAGGGCGTCAAGGCACCCAAGAGGAACAAGCTCTAGGGTGTCCAAACACCCAAGAGTAACAAGCTCAAGGGTACCAAGCACCCAAGAGTAATAAGCTTCTCAACTTGTAACTTCCACGTATCACGTGGAGAACTCAAACCGATGCACCAAATGCAATGGCAAGGGCACACGGAGTGCCCAAGTCCTTCTCTCTCAAATCCCACCGAAGCAACTCATGCTAGGGAGGAAGATGAGAGGAAGAACAAGAAGGAGAAAACCAAGAACTCAAAGATCTAGATCCAATGGGTTCCCCTCACAGAGGAGAAAGTGATTGGTGGAAATGTGAATCTAGATCTCCTCTCTCTTTTCCCTCAAAAACTAGCAAGAATCCATGGAGGGATTGTGAGTTAGCAAGCTCGAAGAAGGTCAACAATGGGGGAAGAACACGAGCTCAAAGGATAAGGTTCAATGGGGAAGAAGACCCCCTTTTATAGGTGGGGAAAAATCCAACCGTTATGCTCACAGCCCGCACAGAGCGGTACTACTGCTCCAAGGAGCGGTACTAAAAAAATACTTCCGTGCCTACCTCCGCTGAGCAAAACACGAGATTTTTGGTCCGGAGCGGTACTACCGCTCAGGAGCCCCGGTAGTACAGCTCTGGAGCGGTACTACCGCTCAGGAGCCGAGGTAGTACCGCTCTGGAGCGGTACTACTGCTCAGGAGCCGAGGTAGTACCGCTCTGGAGCGGTAGTAAAAATTTACATCCGCTCTAGTCGCGGTAGTATCGCTACAGCCTTTACTAAAACAGCCACAACTTTTGCAAACGGACTCCGAATTCAATGAAACCAAGTTTGTTGGAAAGCTAACGACATGGGCTAACAAAATATTGATAGAAATATCAATAAGAAGCAAATGAGAAAAGGCCCATAAGAAAATGGTGAGAACCATTCCTCGGATAAGACTGGTAAAACCTCCAACACCAAAAACATCATAGAAGACGCATGCGAACTCCGTTTTCGATGAACTCAAGCTTGTCATCAAGATGACCATAAGCTCTAAGATTCACAAAGAGAACCAAATAAGAACCAAGAAACATGATGCAAGGATGCAATGGTTTGAGCTCTCTACTAACGATACGATCAAGCTACCAACTTGAGAGCCCCCCTTGATAGTACGGCAAACGATCCTATAACCTGGTCTCCCAACTACCACCACGAGACCGGTAAAATAGAAAACCTATCAAGGGCAATCATTTGACTTGCACATGGTCCACTTGAGCTAGATGATGACGATCTTGACTCCCTCAAGTTGGACCACATTTCTTGATTGCGTTGGCTCGATGAAGACTAGATGATTGCTCCCCCATAGTCCACTATGGTTGAGCCACTCTTCGGCACATCTTCACAAGTCCATTGACACCATAATGGATGGCAAGATTCAAGCACTTGATCTCTTCGTGATGCTCCACTTGAACTTGCACACGACAATCTTAATGATGATCACCACTTGATGTCATCCTTTCCATGGGTTGTATGATATCTTCCTCTTGACGCAAGCCCATAGACACGTACCTAACCCCACATAGAACTCTCACATAGACCATGGGTTAGTACACAAAGTGCAATGGACAATGCTTACCATACCATGGGATCACTTGATCCCTCTCGGTACATCTTCTACGCTTTGTGAGTTGATCAACTTGATTCACTCTTGACTTAGTCTTGATCAACCTTGAACATTTTCAACTCTCTTCATTTGGATGATGTCTTGAAGGTAAACATGAATGATCACACAATCTTCTTCTTCAAGACATGCTTGCAATAATCTCAACACTCACATGACCAATCTTTGGATAATTCCTTAATAGCACCTTGGTCAACTCATAAACTCCTTGAAACCAACACATGGACTTTAAGAAAAGCCTATGGACAAAACCTTCAAATATAACTCAAGGCAACCATTAGTCCATAGAGATTGTTATCAATTACCAAAACCAAACATGGGGGCACCGCATGTTCTTTCACTTGGCATGCTGATGTTGGTAATATCATGCATATGGTGCCTTGCATTGCTTACTGTATATAGCAAAGATGTCATCTGCTTAGTTTAGACATGCTTTGTGTCAATGCCATCTGTTTATTTTCTTTATCATATATGTGAATCATGCAATGTTTAGCCAGGCATCATATATGTGAATTTTGCAATGCTACCCTGGTTAGCCAGTCATCTTATATGTGAATTATATCATGCCATCATTTTTTTATTACGTGTTAAATTTGTCAACAATTTTAGTACATTCAATTACTCTTCCTATGCATCAGCCATTCGGCACGGTCATGGAAAAATCTGGAGTGGAAACGAGGTCTTCAGAGCAGACAATGCTATCTGACCAAGCGCATGTCTTGCTGGTTACAGATAGCTCCTTGGAGGAGGATTCAGAGACAGATGACCAGTCCTATTCCCCCCCCCCCCCCCCGAGGTGCATGCTCTAACTTGGCAGGGTTATGTCGCTCATATCGTGCGTATGGTATCTTGCATTGCTATGTCATTTGCTTAGTTTAGATATACTTTGTGTGAATGCCACATCTTTAGTGTCTAATTACCATATATGTGAATTATGCAATGCCATCTTGTTGCAAGACATTATATATGTTAATTATGCAATGTTATCTTGTTGCAAGGCATTATATATGTGAATTATGCAATGCCATGCTGTTTAGCCAAGCGTCGTATATGTGAATTATATCATGTCATCCTTTTTTTTGTATTTCTCATTGCTTTTGTCGACAATGTTTGTATATTCAACTGCTCTTCCTGTGCATCAGCCATTTGAATTGGTGATGGAGAAATCTGGAGTGAAAACAAGGTCTTCAGAGTAGACAATGCTACCTGCTGAAGCAGATTATCTTGCTGGTTATAGATAGCTCTTTAGAGGAGGATTCAGAGGCAGATGACCAGTCCTATTATCCCCCTGAGGTGTATGCTCAAACTTGGCAGGGTTATATTACTCATATCATGCATATGTTGTATTGCAATGCTTAGTTTTTACATCATATACACAATATTGAATGCCATCTCCTTAGTTGACACATCTTATATGTGATTGCCCTCTGCTCACTTCCTTAGTATATAAATCATATGTTTGAATTATATCATGCCATGATTTTTACATAGACAACATGTATCTTAATTATGGCATGCCAACCCATTTTCTAAAGACATAATATAATTATATCATCTCATCCTGTTTACATAGTCATCATATTTTCAATTATGTCATTCTATCCGTGAATTATATCATGCCATCATGTTTCCATCGACAACATGTTTGTGATTTATGGCATGCCAACCACTTTAATAGACACATCGTATAGTTATATCATGTCATCCTGTTTTACATAATCATCATATTTTGAAGTATGTCATTCTATCATGTTTAGTTAGCCATCATACATGTGAAATTGTGTCATGCTATCCTGTTTAATTAGCCATCATATATGTGAAATTATGTCATGCTATTCTGTTTGGTTAGACAACATAAATGTGAATTATTTCATGCCCTGTTTTCTTCCCTACTATCCATTGCACCTGTCTATCTTATAATGTCTATACATTCAATTACTTTTCTTGTTTATCAGCCATTTTAATTGGAGGGGGTGATGGCAGTATCTATGGGAGTAAAAACACGGTCTTCAGAAAAGATCGTGCTACCTGTTGATGCAGATAGAACCACAGTTGTACTTGCCCAAGAACCAGCCCCACCACACATAACCCAGACTCACGCGGATTGTACCCCTACCCAGTTGGACAGAGAACCAGCTACACCCCTTCTAACCCCAACCCCAACAGATAGTAACCCGGTTCCCGTTGACACAACACCGTCTCCCCATAGAGCACCCAAACACGAGTAGTTAGTAAGGCAACTGCAATGCCGAAAGCACGAGGACCACCACTCCGAACCCCAAGTCAACGCTTAAAGCAGAAGAAGAATTGTTCTCAGGTTAGGTTCCGTAGCTATGGTTCATACTACTTTGCTCTTGCATCACTATATTTACTCATACCAACTAATTTCAAATTTGAAGGATGCAATTGAAACTCCAATGGCGCAACAGGTATGTTTTAAACCTGTTTCTTTAACGTGTTTGCTGTTGTAACTTGCTCTATGTTGATTTCAGTTTCAATTGAATAAACAGTTATATTCTCATGCCATGCACATTACAAGTGTTGTTATTGCTATGTAGCTTCCCACACTTATATTCTGTCTATGCTGCTTTGTCTTAAATAGATTGATTCAAACTATGTCTATCTTGATTTGGCAACATAAACTAGAATGATATAGACCATACAGTGACCATACTACATAGATATATGTTTGTTTCATGTTGTTATCCTGTCCACCTTACTACTGAACTGGTTTACCAAAATGAGTTTCATATACTACATTATAAACCTGTGATGTGTTTTTTTGTTTCTCTTTTAGAACGCGGATAAAATATTAGAGAAGAGTACCCCGTTATGCTATGGTAAAGGAAGTAATGCAGATAAGGTTCAAGATAGTGAGACATCCCTGTTGGTCTCCAAGAAAGCTGATAAAAACTATAATGAAGACACTGAGACAACCCCAAAGTCTTGTCTTGATGTAGTGTTCGAGTTACTGGCTACTACTGCTGACACCAGCTCTTCGAACTCGTTGCCTGAATCAGTTTGTCTTCTTGAGTCTCAACTTCAAGTTGAAAGACATCGATCAGATGTTATGCGATAGGAAGCCGAACGATGAGGAAGTCCCTGCAGAATTCAGATGCATACTTTCTGGTGCAACAGCAAGTGCTGGAGGATTTAAGCGCCAAACAAGAGAAAGTTAATAAGCTTGCTAAGCATCTTGCCAGCATTATGGGTACCTAGGATATTGTTTCTTGAGCTCTTCTGAAGTGGTTTTAGTTCTGGACTTGTTTTGTTGCGGCATTTATATGTTGTTGTGTTCCCTATATTTGCACTGGTGGCGAACTTTGATGCCCAGTGGATGTAATATGTGTAATAGCCGTGATAGCCTAGCGTAAGTTGCTTGATTATTTATTTCCTTATTGTCTTGTTTATTTCTTTGCTTGTAGTCAGTGCAGTTCTTTTTCCGCGGTTTGCTAGTGGCCGTAATAACCTATTTTTTAAAACTAGGCCACAATAACCATGGGCTACATATTTACTATAGTTACCATTTCCCTCCTATGGACCGTAGAAACAATGGGCCTTCTACGGGTCGTAGAAACAATGGGCCTTATACGGGTCATAGACACAATGGGCCTTCTACGGGTCGTATCATCAATGGGCCTTCTACGGGCCGTATAAGCGATTGGCCAAACATGGGCCAATAACAGGCCGCATTATGGCTGTAAAAGGGCTAGAGTTGGAATCGTCCGTTCATGGGCCGACCATAACGGGCCGTCGTTAATCGACCGTATTTGATGACGCTATGAAAACGGCCCAACATATTAATGGGCCACAAATGGGCCAACTGTAACCTCGGGCTGAATTTGGCTCACAAGCAGAAAATGACAGTAATGGGCCGTAAGTAAATGAATGCTGGAAATGAGCCCAAGAATAAATGGGCCCTGAGAAGGCTGAAAGATAACATGGGCTGGAAACAGCCGAACGGAATAATGGGCCGTTAATGGGTATAAAGTGATACACTGTTCATTACGAGCCAGTTTCACCACGAGCCATTAATTGGTATAAAGTGATAAACTGTTCATTACGGGCCAGTTTCACCACGGGCCGTTAATGGGCCAAGAGTTACAAAGGGCCTCATATGGGCCGAAAGACATCATGAGCCATACATGGGCCAGAAGTTAAAATGGGCTGGAGTCATATTGGACGGCCCATATGACGCTACTGGGCCTAATTTGGATAGGTCATAACGGGCCCTGGGTTAGCGGGTTGTAAATGGGCTATATGCGAACATGTCGTTAACGGGCTTTCCATGGGCCGGCCCGCCACCTTTTGACCAAGTCAAACGGGCCGGCCTTTTCACAGGAATGGGCCTCTGTTGGGCCGTGACACGTGTCGACGTATCATAGGCGCCTTCTGTCCAATGAGTGGATGACATCTGTCCCAACGGTGAGCCGACACGTGTTTCCTCCAGCCAATGATGATCTTACGCATGGAAAATCCCCATTGGTCGGGGCTATTAACGGGTTATCGGATCCAAAACCGGACCCGATAGCTTAACGGTGTTCCGTCAAGGTGGATGCCACGTGTCGGTCACCCTTGACAAAAGCACTTCTGTGACGCGCGATTTATCATCATGGAAGTGGACACTTTCGTGATGATAATTTTGGTAATGTCATGGAACACTTCTACGACAGCACATGTATGACTATCTTGATTCTGTCATAAAATCGTCATGGACGTACATGCATGACAGAAAATGTGACCTACTGTGACAAACACATATCATCACGGAAGTGTATTTTTTTGTAGTGTATCCAAATGCATGATGGGGTGCTGCACGTCTGCGATGTGCAAGGACCCAAGGGGACTGGATCCATGGAGGCCAGGCTTAGAGCTATGGAGCAGGACATCTTCAAGTGCAAGGGGATGGTGGAGCGTGGACTCAATGCCAATCACCTCATGATCGCGGACTATACCCGTGATCTCAAGGTGGATGGCAAGCCCATAAAGGACATCATCTTCTCCCTCAACGAGCAAATCAACTTCCTCCATAGCCAGACCCACGACCTTCAAAGCCAAGTCTTTGAATATGAGGCAAGGTTTAAAGATATGAGTTTGGCTGCCAGTTGCAGGATCTGGGAGACTCACTCCTCCTCTTATGATGGTGAGCCTCTGTCGTGGAAACCCGAGGACAAGAAACCTTCTACTTCATCACCACCATCTTCTTCATAACCACCGAAAGAAAACTGAGTATTGGGTATGGGCACGCCCCTTGGATTTTGCCAAGCTTGGGGGAGGTGCCCTGGTATCGTATCAATCTCCATTATCTTTTGCCTTTACTTTCTTAGTTTGATCAATGGTTATCTTTTGCTAGATGAATAAAAGTTTAGTTTGATCCTTTCTTTTTGTGAGTTTGCCTAGTGATCAATCCTTGTAATCGTGTGCGAGATATAATAAAATATAGTTTGAGTTTTGCCTTGTTTACTTTCCTATTGCAATAAAAAGAAAGGAAATAAAAAGAAAAAGATCATATACTAATCTTATGGTAAGTGATGACATTACACAAGGAAAAGTATAAGTAGAAGATTTTATTATAGATTGAAAAACATACCATTGGTCAATAATGCAATTCATGAAAGAATTAATAAGGGAAGAGAAGATTCACATATAAATATACTATCATGGAAATCTTTTATGATTGTGAGCACCCATCAAAATATTATATGCCAAAATTGTTGACGTTGGGCAAGGAAGATAACTTAATGATTTATGTTTGTTCATATCCACATAGAAGTTATATTGTCATAGATCCTTTAACATGTGGTGCTTGCCCCTATCTTTGCTAGCCAAAAACTTCGCACTAAGTAGAGATACTACTAGTGCATCCAAAACCCTTAAACCCTATCTTGTTTGAGAGTCCAGCATACCTGCCTATGGATTGAGTAAGATCCTTCAAGTAAGTTGTCATCGTGCAAAAAGGGCAATAAAAATTGCTTCTAAAAATGAGAGATCATTTAGTGTAAGGGAAAATTGAGCATTGTACGAACTTGTGATGGTGAAGAATAAAAGCGATAAACTGCATAATAAAGGTGGCCATCACAAGGGGCAATATAACGTGATGTTCTCTTGCACTAAGGGGTTGAGCATACAAACAAAAAGGGCATGACAACCTCTGCTTCCCTCTGCGAAGGGCCTATCTTTTACTTTCATGTATTTACTTTCATGCAAGAGTCAAAGTTTTTCTCTCTATTCCTTTTATTTTTCTCCTTTGGCAAGCATCATGTGGTGAGGAAAGATCTAGGCACATATGTCCAGTTGAATATGGGTGGCATAAGTTTTTATTGTTGACATCACCGATACGTCTCCAACGTATCTATAATTTTTGATTGTTCCATGCTATTATATTACCCCTTTTGGATGTTTATGGGCTTTATTTTACACATTTATATCATTTTTGGGACTAACCTACTAACCTGAGGCCCATCCCATATTGCTGTTTTATTGCCTGTTTCATTATTTCGAAGAAAAGGAATTTCAAACTGGTGCAAACGGAATGAAACCTTCAGAATCATGATTTTTTGGAAGAATATCATCCTGGAGGCTTAGAGATCAAGTCAGAAGACCCTCGAGGAGCCCAGGAGATAGGGGGTGCGCCCCCCTACAGGGCGCGGCCCCCTGTCTCATGGGCCCCTCGAGCACCTCCCGACCGACTTCTTTCGCCTATATATGCCTACGTACCCTAAAACCATCGAATATCAAGATAGATCAGGAGTTCCGCCGCCGCAAGCCTCTGTAGCCACCAAAAACCTCTCGGGAGCCTATTCCGGCACCCTGCCGGAGGGGGAATCCATCACCGGTGGCCATCTTCATCATCCTGGCGCTCTCCATGACGAGGGAGTAGTTCACCCTCGGGGCTGAGGGTATGTACCAGTAGCTATGTGTTTGATCTCTCTCTCTCTCTCTCTCTCTCGTGTTCTCTCTCGTATTCCCTCTATGGCACGATCTTGATGTATCCCGAGATTTGCTATTGTAGTTGGATCTTATGATGTTTCTCCCCCTCTACTCTCTTGTGATGAATTGAGTTTCCCCTTTGAAGTTATCTTATCGGATTGAGTCTTTTATGAGAACACTTGATGTATGTCTTGCCGTGTTTATCTGTGGTGACAATGGGATATCATGTGCCACTTGATGTATGTTTTGGTGACCAACTTGCGGGTTCCGCCCATGAACCTATGCATAGGGGTTGGCACACGTTCTTGACTCTCCGGTAGAAACTTTGGGGCACTCTTTGAAGTACTTTGTGTTGGTTGAATAGATAAATCTGAGATTGTGTGATGCATATCATATAATCATGCCCACAGATACTTGAGGTGACAATGGAGTATCTAGGTGACATTAGGGTTTTGGTTGATTTGTGTCTTAAGGTGTTATTCTAGTACGAACTCTTTTATAGATCGATCTGAAAGAATAACTTTGAGGTGGTTTCGTACCCTACCATAATCTCTATGTTTGTTCTCCACTATTAGTGGCTTTGGAGTGACTCTTTGTTGCATGTTGAGGGATTGTTATATGATCTATCTATGTTATTATTGTTGAGAGAACTTGCACTAGTGAAAGTATGAACCCTAGGCCTTGTTTCCTATCATTGCAATACCGTTTACGCTCACTTTTATCATTAGTTACCTTGCTGTTTTTATTATTTCAGATTACAAAAACCTATATCTACTATCTATTTTGCACTTGTATCACCATCTCTTCGCCGAACTAGTGCACCTATACAATTTACCATTGTATTTGGTGTGTTGGGGACACAACAGACTTTTTGTTATTTGGTTGCAGGGTTGTTTGAGAGAGACCATCTTCATCCTACACCTCCTATGGATTGATAAACCTTAGGTCATCCACTTGAGGGAAATTTGCTACTGTCCTACAAACCTATGCACTTGCAGGCCCAACAACGTCTACAAGAAGAAGGTTGCATAGTAGACATCAAGCTCTTTTCTGGCACCGTTGCCGGGGAGGTGAGTGCTTGAAGGTATATCTTTAGATCTTGCAATCGAATATTTTTGGTTCTTGTTTTATCACTAGTTTAGTTTATAAAAGCAAACTACAAAAAAATGGAGTTAAGTTTGTCTCATACGCTTCGTCTTTTTAATATCTTTCGTGAGAATGATGGAAAGGAAAATTGTGCTCAAGTGCTAGAAGAAGAATGCTTTAAAATGCTTGGTACTAAATCTTTGAATGATGAGCATGATTGCAATGTTGTTAGTATAAACTCCTTGAATATCCTTAGTACTAATGATGATTGCTCTAGCCATGATGAAAATATATCTTATGAGCATGTCAAGTTTTGTGGAGTGCATGTTTGCATGAACACACCAAATAGAGAAGATATATATTGCAAGAGGCATAAGTAATTAGAAACTAAGAAGTTGCAAGAAAGACTAGATAAGAGTGCGGAGAATTTAAGATATCTTTCCCGTTGTGAATTTTGCAATAAACAAGATCATTTACATCTCCAATGCAAATTGTTTCATGACCGAATCATGTCCAACAATTGTGATGATTTGATTTCCCTTGCACATTATAATGAACTTAGTTTGCTTTTGGGTTATGAAGAGTTGAAACGTTTAACTAAGCCTATTCCAGAATTTAATCTTGAGCATTTCCTTGATATTGATCTAGAAAAGATTTATATGTTTTGTGCGGAGAATTGCATTGAAAATCCTTATATTGACAATTACCTAAAGAAAAGGAAGCAAATAGAAGATGATGAAAATACTAATGAAAGGGAAGAGACTTCCCAATATCCTCCTATTATTTCTCATGATGAATCAGGTAACGAGGAGGAGCTTTCTATTCAACCAATCTCATCAATAAGGAGCTCAAAGAGGAAGGTTGAACCCACACATAATATGAAGAAGAAAAAGAAAAGAAGGAGCAACAAAGGTAGAAAGGTATCCCTCCCAAATGATGTTGCTCCTACTACTCATTGTGATGATGATAATTGCTATACTATTGGTGCTATCAATATTTTTAATGATGAGAGTGATTATGCTTATGATATGAAAGGGCCCAAGCTTGGGGAAGCTATGTTTGATGAGGATGAAATATTTGAGAATATATTTGCTGAAATTAATGTTTGTCCCAAGCTTGGGGATGCTATGTTTAATGAAGATGATATTTTTAACATCCCAAGTTTTGATATGCAAAGTTGTTATGATGATAGCATGCCTCCTACTTATGATGATTATATTGATGAAAGTGGGTTCGGAAGAGTTTCAACTTTAGGAAGTAGTGATCCCACTATTTTGGAGGATGTTGAATTTTATTATGATGAATATGAAAGTGGATTTGGAAGAGTGTCAACTTTATTTAGTGATTTCACTATCTTGGGAGAGGTTTCAATCGATTATGATGAGAACGAAGTTGCTACTTATGATGATTATTGTGATGAAACTTATGCTATAAAAAGTAGTGATGATTATATTTACAAATCTTGTCATGAGATTACCCTTTTTCTGAACATTACTCTTTTTATGTGGAAACAATTTTTAGTGTTCAAGTCTCTTATGATACTCCTACTATTCCGAATGAGAATAATTTTGTTTATGTGGAGAGTAGTAAAAATTCTATGCTTGTACATCATGAAAAGAATGCTTTAGGTGCTGGTTATATTGTTGAATTCATTCATTATGCTACTGAAAATTATTATGAGGGAGGAATATATGCTTGTAGGAATTGCAATAATATCAAGTTTGCTCTCTATGTGCTTCAAGTTTTGAACTTATGCTTGTTTTACCCTCCTATGCTAGTTGATTATTGTTCCCATAAGTTGTTTGCTCACAAAATCCCTATGCATAGGAAATGTGTTAGGCTTAAATGTGCTAGTCATATGCTTCATGATGCTCCCGTTATGTTTCAGTTCTTATATTTTATGTGAGCATCATTGCCATCATCATGCCTAGCTAGAAAGGCATTAAAGAATAGCGCTTGTTGGGAGACAACCCAATATTTATCCTTACTGTTTTTTTGTGTCCACATGATTATGCTACCATATTAATCATGTTTTATAGCTTTTTTTCAATAAAGTGCCAAGTAAGACCTTTAGGATAGCTTACGGTGATAGTTGTGTTGATCCTGCTGAAAATCAAAGACTTTTGCACCCAGTAAATTAGTTTTGTTAATTCACAGAAACGTGCTTCTGATCTGATTATTTTTGCTCAGGATTGGTACACAAATTGCTTAGGACTTCCTAATTTGGTAGAATTTTTAGAGTTCCAGAAGTATACGTTTGATATAGATTGCTACAGACTGTTCTGTTTTTTACAGATTCTGTTTTCTTTATGTTGTTTGCTTATTTTGATGAATCTATGGCTAGTATTAAGTGGTATGAACCATGGAAAAGTTGGAGTACAGTAGATATTACACCAATATGAATTTATAATGAGTTCATTACAGTACCTAAGTGGCTGTTTTATTTTCTTATACTAACGGAGCTTACGAGTTTTCTGTTGAGTTTTGTGTTATGGAGTTTTTAAGTTTTGGGTAAAGATTCGATGGACTATGGAATAAGGAGTGGAAAGAGACTAAGCTTGGGGATGCCCAAGGCACCCCAAGGTAATATTCAAAGGACAACCAAGAGCCTAAGCTTGGGGATGTCCCGGAAGGCATCCCCTCTTTCATCTTCGTTCATCGGTAACTTTACTTGGAGCTATATTTTTATTCGCCACATGATATGTGTTTTGCTTGGAGCGTCATTTTCTTTAGTTAGTATTTTCTTGCTGTTATTTATAATAATGTTTTGAATCTTTATTTTCAATAAAAATGTCAAGGATAGCCTTTGCCATGCTTATTTTGCTTGTATACATGTTGCTGTTTGAAAACAGAAAGTTTACCGCTGTTGCAAAAATTCCCAAGAAAAGTCAGAGCATGATATAATGTTGAAACCTTTTGCATAATGAGATATGATAAATTTACTACAGTGGGAATTTTATTTCATAATTTTTGGAGTTAGGGAAGTATTGTTACTCTTGCATTCTTTACAGACTGTACTGTTTTGGCAGATTGCTGTTATGTTTGCATTGTCTGCATATGTTCGCTTGTTTAATGATTCTATTTGAGGATAGGAGTATTAAATATGCAGAGGCATTTAGTATGCAATGTTGAATAATAATTTAAGTGATTTGTTACAGTAGAAATTGATAAGGTTTTGCATTGGTTTATACTAACCTATCTCACGAGTTCTTGTTGTGTTTGTTGTGAATGAAGCTTTTGATAAAAAGAAGAGAAACCATGATATGAGAGGAATTAAGGGGACATAAAAGTTCAAGCTTGGGGATGCCCAAGGCACCCCAAGATAATATTTCAATAAGTGTCAAGCATCTAAGCTTGGGGATGCCCCGTTAGGCATCCCACCTTTCTTCTTCAACAACTATCGGTTAGTATCGGTTGAGCCTAAGTTTTTGCTTCTTCACATGAGTTGTGCTATCCTTGCAATGTCATTTTATTTGCTTTGCTTGCTGTTTGAATACAATACCAAGATCTGAAATTCTTTAATGTTATAGAGTCTTCACGTAGTTGCACAATTATTCAACTACTCATTGATCTTCACTTATATCTTTCGGAGTAGTTTGTCATTTGCTCTAGTGCATCATTTATATCTTTTAGAGCACGGCGGTGGTGTCTTAATTTTGAAGAAATTACTAGTCTCTCATGCTTCACTTATATCATTTTGAGAGTCTTTTAGAACAGCATGGTATTTGCTTTGGTCATAGCCGGCCGCTCTCCTCTTCGTCGGCTGCTCTCTCTACACCCATAGCCGTTGTTGTGGAACGCGCCACCGATTCTATGCGCTCGGAGATCAAGGGAAGGCTCTCCTCTGCATCGGATCTGGCATCCTGAGCCTTCCAATGACCGGATCAGGTGAGATTTGCCACCTCCTGCTGCCGTCCATGTGTAGCTCGTTGACTTCACCCAGGATAGCCACCACGACGACCTCTGCCTCATAGTTGGCTTCCCCGAGAGCCGACGCTGCCTCCATGCCGCACGAGGTTGCAGTTGCACCCACCACACCCTTAGCATCATTGATATTCTATATGAAACTCATCAATTGATAGATTTTCTCCCTGCAGTGACTTGCATTTTTCTACATTGCTTCATATTAAGTTGATTGGGACTGTTTGATTGAATGTAAAATAGTAAACAACCTTTGTCGCTGATCAATTCATGGAACGATTAACACATGTGGCAAATTGAACTACATTCTCAATACACAAGGGAAGTGCAAGCAGTATCTGGAGGGTTAAATTATTCATTTCTTGCAAGTTATAAATTTATAATGCTAACCCAGTGTGTTTTGCTTTTACAACTTGCAAGTTGCAAGTGTAACCCCAGAAAAACGATTCGTAGGTGGACATCTGCAGTAAATAATCAGTTGCTTCCTCATTGTCAAAGTCAAATGCTTTGTGAGGTGTGCAACGAGTGCATGTTAATGTGCGGATGCGAGGTAGTGGAGGGTTCAGCAAGGTTCAGTTTCGCTCCAATTTGTTTTCATAGTCATCTTCTAATGTCTAATCTAATGGTCCTTTCTTATGTAATTAACAAATTATATTGCCTTGTAGCTTTTTAACAATTTGGCTGCTACGAAGACTAATGGGAGGATCATCAGACCAACATAATCAAATTGCTTGCTTCAAATTTTGTTTGGGTATGTGCTTTGACTGATTATCTTAATGCCAGTAATTCTTGATTTTTGCTCTATATATTGTTTAGCTAGCTCTATATCAATATCCTTCAGGACACCTGTACTAACAATGTTGATGGACACTAAGTACTACTGCCAATCATCAATGTAAACTATCCCAACTCTATGTTAATTCAGAAAATAATCGGATATAAAATAATCGATTTAAAAAATAAAGTGCGAAACTTGTAAGTTTAGGCAATTTTGTTGTTTTAATCTTTGCACTAAGAGTTTCCATGCCTATATTGTTACAGGTATTCTTAGCAATTCTGGTTGTACACTGAAATTTTGGTGCTTTTGAAGATCTGATTGTACAAGAAAATGATCTACCTAGCAATATCATTTTTCTCGCAAATGAAGAAATTCAGAGCATCTAAGTCTTAAATGTATCTGCTAGAGTGTTGATATGAATCATTTATGTTGTCCGGTAAGTTGAAATGTGCATAGCTTAATTATGTGCTTACGGGCTCGGCACTCTTCATGTTGCTTGAGAACCTGATCAGTACCACGCTGACATGCATCAGGAAGTCAACGAACAGCCAGACCAGGAAGGCATGGAGCTTGAGCTGCAGCGACAACGACAACTTGGGCGTCAACTTCAAAAAACAACAGTTCAAGTGTTCAACGTCAACCAAGTGTAAGTTTGCAGTGAGTCAGTTGTTGCAGTTCTACAATGACACATTCAGATTCTTGCATCCAAAGTTAGATAGGAACATGGAAATAATCTTCGAAACTTATTTACATGGGAGAGAAAACTTACCAATTATTTACCTCCAATGGTTGAACACTCTTGTATCTTTGGTTCAGATCCTCAGGCTATCTGAAACACCATAGGCTGAGTTTGCAAGCAAAAGGATCACACAAACTTAGTACATGGAGCGGTGTTTTTCTTCCAAACTGTAGCATTGATGCATGTCAGTATGCGGGTAAGTTACATTGTGCGACCGAGGGGTCAACTAACAAGTGATTGATCTCTGATTCTCTGAAACTTGATCCTTATATGCTTGTACACCCACCTGCAAGAACTCCTCTCTTGTATTCTTTGCATGTTAAGCTACTCCTCTACTCTCTCTCTCTCTCTCTCTCCCCTCTCTCTCCCTCTCTCCCTCTCTCCCTCTCTCTCTGTGTGTGTGTGTGTGCGCGCGTGCGCGTGTGCATTTCTACTAAGTACAGTCTGTGTACTGTTCTATCCTTGTTCTTTCTTCTTCAACCAATTTTTGTTGTATATCCTCTGCCAGTAAATGCCCCAATCTTTATTATCTAGGCGGCATGTATTTGGTACTACAGTATGTTGGTGCGATATCCTCCAATATTTTGTTATCTAGGCAGTCAAAACAACTTCAGTCCGCTTATTTTTTTTCTGCTTTTGCTGTTGTGATGAGAGAAAGAAAGAGATGCGGTGGCAATGGAGAACTTGGACCAATTAATAATATACCATAGTTGTGGTAGTTAATGTTTGTGGTACTTCCTTTAGGATATTTGTTCTATACATATGTTCAACCAGATATTCATTCAAATCGTACCCTTCTTTATCCATTAGTATGGTTCTTAGCTGATTGCGTGATTAGGATTGAGCACTTTGTATCTTAAGATGATAAATAATGAACGAACAGACTGCTCTCCTCTAGTTCAGTGGAAGTGGAGGAGGCAACCATGGAGGTGATAGATGGATGGTTGAGCATGACGGATGGTTGTCCCTAAGTTTCTACCACTGAGTTGGTGCATGCTCCAATATTACCAGGTCAGTGCTTCAAATCATCAGACGTCGGCGCTATTCCTTGTCATAGAGGAGGTCAGTACTTCAAATCATCCTTAGCTCGGTTACTTTTCATTTGCAGATCTTAGAAGAATGGGTCCATTTCTTACTTGTCTTTTCAATTTCATTTTCCTTGTGCTTACGCGATGATTTTGTGGCTTATCTGTCACAGAACGAATCATGCTAAAATTTTCTTATACATAAATGATGCATGTATGTTTATTCTTGTTTTTCTTATGACTTCAGTTTTTTTGTGAATGGGCTCAACAAATATTATATTCATCACATAACTTGCTATTTACTGAGTAGTATGTGTTGCTCACTCTTTATTTTTGTGGCGCAGAAGGTATGATCATGACCCTGCTCAAGTTCGGCCTCACCTCTGTCGATGTAGCTGCTTCTGTGAGTCCCTATAATCTTCTTCGCCACCGGTTCAGTAACCCTCTTGGTTTCATTCTCTCCTCTTCTCTTGTGCTCTCTGACCCAGACATTGATCGATGTGACTCTTGTCACGCCAGCCATGGAGCTTCTCATGCTTTGGTTACTGCTAATGCTTGGCTCCTAATGTATAGGCGAGAGGAAGATACATATGTACCTACGATTAGTAGTCCGCATATCAAAAGTCACCGTTCAGTTAGCATGCGCACTTTAGCTAGCTTCCAATTCACTTGTAGGTCTGAGAGAAAAGAGAGTGCCCTACCTTCTATCTAGCTTCCAATAGGTCTACTAAGTTATCCTTCAATTTTCAGATCATGTACAACCTGATTCGGTGCACATGTTTTAGGGGCTATATTCAGTACAAAATGCTCAGTAGAAAACCCTGCAAGTACTCTTATTCAGCTATCGCTCCATCTCATTTTGTGATATTTATCGCAACATTGAAGTATTGATCTATAGATAATTTAATAGCCTGTTGTTAGGTCGTAATACCGTTAAAAATATGTAGCAACATGACCATAGTGATGTCTCACTATTCAAAATACAATGAGCGGTAATGCAATACTGTGCATCCATTTTTTATATTGATGTGGATATAATTTGGTCATCGTTTGAGACGTGCATTGCACGTGCAAGCTTACTGGTCTTAAATAGTTTGCTGTCATTTCTTTGCTTGCTTGCTTGCTTTGTTTGATCTTGCTTTGTTTGTTTTTACTTTGTTTGTGCTGTTGTGTTGATCATGTGGTGGTAAGGCCATCACATTTAAATGGGGTGAGCAGAACACAAATGCTGTTTGCAACCAAACAGCTGAAGTTTGCATTTGCTCACACCCTAAACACAAAAACGGCAACCAAACAGCTAGGTAAGTGGCCCTTCATGCGATGCAGGCAATCAAACATGTTGCATCTATTGCATATGAGGCTGCATTTTAAGAACCAGACTAGGTTAAGATGGACGTGCGATGCAGGAACTGTTACAAAACTGAAACCAAACATGCCCTAGGTTGCAGCCAGGTCCGGATCATTGCGGACCAGGCCGGCTCCTCATCTGACTTGCGAACACGGATTGGCGGGCAGCATTGCGTCGCTCCTGCCATGGAGCCTGCCGGGGAAAAAAATCCTATGCGACCGGGTCGTACAAAGCTGATCGTGCGACCCTCTCCCAAGGCGACACCTGGCGATACGAATCGTAAAGCAGCAGCTGTCTCATTCCCCACCTCCCCATCTCCAAATCGTGATTTCTATCTAGCTCAATCTGTCCATATCGCCGCCAGTGTGCTTGTTCCCGCCGGCCACGGCGATGCTTCTGTCCGCCTCCACTTGCGGCACCGTCGACGCACTACCTCAGGCTGTACGCACTCCTTGGCTGCCAAGCTTCTAGCCGACGGCGACAGTGTGTTGCGAAGCTAGCTCCGTCTTCTCGCTTGGGTTCACTAGGGATGCGTTTGGTTGAAGGTGTCATATGAATGGGTTGGGACCGTTCAATTTTTTTGGGATTGAACCATTCAATTCATGTGTTTGGCTGAATATAAGTGGTGAGCTAATTATTTAGGACGGGACCACCAGTCATGCTCACATAGTCATGCATGCAAAGGGTGGCCATTTGATTCGACCGATTTGGTTGGGTGGAACGGTTCAGCATCTTCATGGCATATTCTCTTTTTTTGGCTCGAACCATTCATGTGCTTTATAACCAAACATGTCTATTTTCTGAACGATCCCAACCCATTCATGATCTCCCTTGCAACCAAACGCACCCTAGATGAGTCGATCAATATTTTCCCTGTACTCCCTGTACATTGTTGATGCTTAGCTTTGAGCTGTAAAAATCTGAACAAAGGCACGTCGCTTTCTTCTGAATTTGGGTCTTGAATGGTGATGCTCACTTTTCCTTCTTTTCCAGTTCCAAAGTTTTCAACTGTTCATTCAGTCTGATTCCTACGCAGTTTTCCTTTCCTATGCTTTTTGCACCTGCACTCCGAACGAAGCCTAATTTTGAAAGGACCCCAATATCTGGCGTCCATGGGCTGAAGGACCCTATCAAACAATTTTTTTAAATAGACACAAGCGCTCATACACACGCGTAACACTCATCCGTATGAACGCACAAACGCACACCCTACCCCTATGAGCACATTCGAAAGACTGAGCCGACATATTAACTTAAAATTTATGAAGTCATCGTAGGCACCTCGTCTTTGACGGGAACGTCTCCTCCCACTGAATGCGCATCGCCCAAAAAAATCCTGAAATAAATTTAGGAATAAATGCGAGCACCACAAATTAAACCCTGGTGGGCTGTGGATACCACAGTCTCTCTAACCATCCACCCATAGGTTGGTTTGCGTCCCCATCAAACAATTCGTTCACTGGGGTAACTAGTAATAATGTACGTGCAATGCACGTTTATATTAGGTAGAATATTAGTTGCACGTTATATTAGGTAAGATATATCTGTTGCACATTGGTATTTGGTAAGATATCAATTACTTTTTCACGGGAATGGCAGGATATTAATTACATGGCAGGTTTCAAGGGATATCGTTGAGTCAAAACGTGTTTATAATCAATGGCAGTGGTGGGTAATTAGAGCGCTAAATGTGTTTGGTGTTCAACATTGGAGCGATTTGAACCGCTAGATAACATGATTTGATAGTCGAGATGGTTTGGATCTATCCATTTGGGTCTTTTTATATTGGTATAGATATAGATATAGATGAAGTTTTGCAATTCTTCTACTTTTTCTTTGAGAAACCTCTTCACAGTTTATTCAACCGAAATATTCAGAGGAATGGTTACAATGTCATGTGGCGAAACTAATCTCATCTGTCTACCAAAACTCAGGGAAAAGAAAAGAATTTGCTAAACTATCTGCCTCGCAATCACTTCCTGGATCATCGCAGCATTAACACCACGTGAGTTGGTCTCTATATTCTTGATGACTGTCAAAGATCCGAAGCAACAAGTATCTGATCCTGAAGTTGTACAATTCATGCATAGCTCCCGGTCATCGTTTGAATCATTCGCTAGGTGGCAGGCCCGGAAGATCCCTGATTGACCAAAAAAGGCAAATGACATGAACCCTAAAAAACATTTTCTTATAAAAACACATAGAAAATCTAAAAATTGAAAAATGGCATGCTAGAATTTATGAAAAATGTCGTTCTCTAATATCAGGAAAACAATTAATGTTAAAAAATATAGTTAAACTTATGGTGGTCTGAAAATTTGAGTTGCCATGTGAATACAGAAGAAGAAGAAAAATGCCATGGTAAAAAAAATGTCATCTCTTAGTAAACAAAAAATGCCATTTAAAAATAACAAACTACCATCTCTTAATAATAAAAATATCATCTCTTAATATAAAAATGCCCTCTATTAATAATAAAAAATGCCATATCTTAATATAAAAATGTTATCTCTTGGTAATAAAAAATACCATCTCTTAATATAAAAATGCCATCTCTTAATAATAATAAAAATGCCATCTCTTAATATGAAAATGCCATCTCTTGGTAATAAAAATGCCATCTCTTAATATAAAAATGTCATCTCTTACTAAAAAATGACATCTCTTAAATAAATAAAAATGTCATCTCTTAATAAAAAATGTCATCTATTATTATAAATAAAAAAAATATCATGTGATATAGTTTAAAAAATTATAAACTACCATGTTGATTTTTCCTAGAGAAAATGCCTCCGGTGAAAAAAAGAAAAGAAAAAGGGTAGAGTGGGATTCTAACCCAGGTATAGCAAATGGAGGGTCGCGCTGCTAGCCAATGCGTTGACTCTAGTGTTTTGAAAACTAGTTCGCTGGCCCTTTTCTCTTATAGCGGGCTGGTTTGAAAATCCGATGTGGCTTTGATCCTGCGTCAGGATTCGTGCAAACGAATCAGATGGGAGATAGGGTGTCCGCGGGAACAATCAACCTGATTGACATTCGCCAAATAAGATTTCCGTTTGGAAAAGTGTCAAGAAGAGAAGACTTGTGTTGTGACTTTGAAAACAAAAACTAGTTCTCCAAAAAGCATTTTTCAGCACCAAAATTGTTTTCACACATGATTGTTTTTCTTTTCTCCATGAAAATTTACTTGTAGACATAGGGCACATATCCTTTCCAGAATTTTTGAACATGAAACCTCATTATTTGTTTCACCTAAAAATAGGGATGTCAGTTTTGCCCATGGGTATGAGTATCCATGGGCACACTATCCGGAAATAGTGAAAATGGATGAGACATTGTACCTATGAGCAATGGGTATTCATACCTACAAAACATATGGACATGGCATGGGTATAAAAATATGTTGATACTTAGAAATAATTAATAAATAAAAATAACTCCTTTAACACGAGGGTGGAGAAATTTACAATTTATACATATTGCAAAACCCACTGTGCTTAAAATCGGAAAATGATGCCAACACATGACTGATGTCTACTACGCAACCTTCTCCTTATAGACGATGTTGGGCCTCCAAGTGTAGAGGTTTGTAGGACAATAGCAAATTTCTCTCAAGTGGATGACCTAAGATTTATCAATCCGTGGGAGGTGTAGGATGAAGATGGTCTCTCTCAAACAACCCTGCAACCAAATAATAAAGAGTTTCTTGTGTCCCCAACACATCCAATACAATGGTAAATTGTATAGGTGCACTAGTTCGGCGAAGAGATGGTGACACAAGTGCAATATGGATGAAAGATATAGGTTTTTGTAATCTGAAAATATAAAAATAGCAAGGTAACTAATGATAGAAGTGAGCGTAAACGGTATTGCAATGCTAGGAAACAAGGCCTAGGGTTCATACTTTCACTAGTGCAAGTTCTCTCAACAATAATAACATAACTGGATCATATAACTATCCCTCAACATGCAACAAAGAATCAATCCAAAGTCACTAATAGCAGAGAACAAACGAAGAGATTATTGTAGGGTACGAAACCACCTCAAAGTTATCCTTTCTGATCGATCTATTCAAGAGTCCGTAGTAAAATAACATGAAGCTATTCTTTCCGTTCGATCTATCATAGAGTTCGTACTAGAATAATACCTTAAGACACAAATCAACCAAAACCCTAATGTCACCTAGATACTCCAATGGCACCTCAAGTATCCGTGGGTATGATTATACGATATGCATCACACAATCTCAGATTTATCTATTCAACCAACACAAAGTACTTCAAAGAGTGCCCCAAAGTTTCTACCGGAGAGTCAAGACGAAAATGTGTGCCAACCCCTATGCATAAGTTCACAAGGTGGACCCGCAAGTTGATCACCAAAGCATACATCAAGTAGATCACGTGAATATCCCATTGTCACCACAGATAAGCACGACAAGACATACGTCAAGTGTTCTCAAATCCTTAAAGACTCAATCTGACCAGACAACTTCAAGGGGAAAATTCAATCCATTACAAGAGAGTAGAGGGGGAGAAATATCATAAGATCCAAATAGCAAAGCTCGCGATACATCAAGATCGTGCCAAATCAAGAACACGAGAGAGAGAGAGAGAGAGATCAAACACATAGCTACAGGTACATACCCTCAACCCTGAGGGTAAACTACTCCCTCCTCGTCATGGAGAGCGCCGAGATATGAAGATGGCCACCGGTGAGGGATCCCCCTCCGGCAGGGTGCCGGAACAGGGTCCCGATTGTTTTTTAGTGGCTATAGAGGCTTGCGGCAGCATAACTCCCGATCTATTGTGTTCCTCGATGTTTTTAGGGTATATGGACATATATAGGCGAAAGAAGTCAGTCAGGAGAGCCACGAGGGGCCCACGAGGGTGGGGGGTGGCGCCTCCCTGCCTCGTGGCTTCCTCGTTTCTTCCCTGACGTATACTCCAAGTCTCCTGGATTGCTTCCGTTCCAAAAATAACTCTCCCGAAGGTTTCATTCCACTTGGACTCCGTTTGATATTCCTTTTCTTCAAAACACTGAAATAGGCAAGAAAACAACAATTTGGGTTGGGCCTCCAGTTAGTAGGTTAGTCCCAAAAATGATATAAAAGTGTAAAGTAAAGCCCATAAACATCCAAAACCGGTAATATAATAGCATGGAACAATAAAAAATTATGGATACGTTGGAGACATATCAAGCATCCCCAAGCTTAATTCCTGCTCGTCCTCGAGTAGATAAATGATAAAAACAGAATTTTTGATGTGGAATGCTACCTAGCATAATTCTCAATGTAATTTTCTTTATTGTGGCATGAATGTTCAGATCCAAATGATTCAAGACAAAAGTTCATATTGACATAAGAAATAGTAATACTTCAAGCATACTAACAAAGCAATCATGTCTTCTGAAAATAACATGGCTAAAGAAAGTTTATCCCTACAAAATCATATAGTTAGGCTATGCTTCATTTTCAACACACAAAATACTCCCATCATGCACAACACCGGTTTCAGCCAAGCAATTGGTTCATACTTTTTAACGCGTTTCAGTCTTTTTCAACTCCCACGCAATACATGAGCGTGAGCCATGGATATAGCACTATGGGTGGAATAGAATATGATGATGGGGATTGTGTGGAGAAGACAAAAAAGGAGAAAGTCTCACATTGACGAGGCTAATCAACGGGCTATGGAGATGCCCATCGATTGATGTCAACATGAGGAGTAGGTATTGCCATGCAATGGATGCACTAGAGCTATAAATGTATGAAAGCTCAACAAAAGAAACTAAGTGGGTGTGCATACAACTTGCTTGCTCACGAAGACCTAGGGCATTTTGAGGAAGCCCATCGTTGGAATATACAAGCCAAGTTATATAATGAAAAATTCCCACTAGTATATGAAAGTGACAACATAAGAGACTCTCTATATGAAGAACATGGTGCTACTTTGAAGCACAAGTGTGGAAAAGGATAGTAACATTGCCCCCCTTTTTTCTTATTTTCCTTTTTGGGGCCTTTCTTTTTTTGGCCTTTCTTTCTTTCTTTTTCTTTTTATTGGCCTTTCTTTTTTTCCTTTTTGGCCTTTTTTTATAAGGGACAATGCTCTAATAATAATAATCATCACACTTTTATTTATTTACAACTCATGAATTACAACTCGAAACTAGAACAAGATATGACTCTATATGAATGCCTCTAGCGGTGTACCAGGATGGGCAATGAATCAAGAGTGACATGTATGAAAAATTATGCATGGTGGCTTTGCCACAAATAAGATATCAACTACATGATCATGCAATGCAATATGACAATGATGATGCGTGTCATGATAAACGGAACGGTGGAAAGTTGCATGGTAATATATCTCGGAATGGCTATGGAAATGCCATAATAGGTAGGTATGGTGTCTATTTTGAGGGAAATATAAGGAGGTTTATGTGTGATAGAGCGTATCGTATCACGGGGTTTGGATGCACCGGCGAAGTTTGCACCAACTCTCAAGGTGAGAAAGGGCAATGCACGGTACCATAGAGGCTAGCAATGATGGAAGGGTAAGAGTGCGTATAATCCATGGACTCACATTAGTCATAAAGAACTCAGATACTTATTGCAAAAGTTTTATTAGCCCTTGTAGCAAAGTACTACTACGCATGCTCGTAGGGGGGAGGTTGGTAGGAGTTAACCATCGCGCGCCCCCGACCTCCACACATAAGGAAGGCAATCAAAAGAGCACCCCATGCAACAAATTTTTCACACAACTTTTACCATATGTGCATGCTACAGGACTAGCCAACTTCAACACAAGTATTCCTCAATTTCATAATTACCCTACTAGCATGACTCTAACATTACCACCTTTATATCTCAAAACAATTATCAAGCATCAAATTGATCATAGCATCCAATTCACTTTCTATGATAGTTTTTATTATACCCAACTTGGATGCCCATCATTCTAGGACCAATTTTATTGTTGGGGAACGTAGTAATTTCAAAAATTTCCTACGCACACGCAAGATCATGGTGATGCATAGCAACGAGCGGGGAGAGTGAGTCCACATACCCTCATAAACCGAAAGCAGAAGCGTTAGCACAACGCGGTTGATGTAGTTGTACGTCTTCATGATCCAACCGATCCAAGTACCAAACGTACGGCACCTCCGAGTTCAGCACACGTTCAGGTCGATGATGTCCCACGAACTTCGATCTAGCAGAGCTTTGCGGGAGAGTTCCGTCTTCACGACGGCGTGATGACGATGTTGATGATGCTACCGACGCAGGGCTTCGCCTAAGCACCGCCACGATATTACCGAGGTGGAATATGGTGGAGGGAGGCACCGCACACGGCTAAGAGATCAATGATCAATTGTTCTGTCTAGAGGTGCCCCCCTTTCCCCCATATATAAAGGAGCAAGGGGGGAGGCGGCCGGCCAAGGAGGATGGCGCACCAAGGGGGGAGTCCTACTCCCACCGAGACTAGGACTCCACCTTTCCTTGTTGGAGTAGGAGAAGGGAAGGAAGAAGGAGAAGGAAGGAAGGGGGCTCCCCCCTCCCTAGTCCAATTCGTACCAGTCCATGGGGAGGGGTGCGGCCACCCTTTGAGGCCTTTTTCTCCTTTCCCGTATGGCCCATTAAGGCCCAATACGAATTCCCGTAACTCTCCGGTACTCCGAAAAATAACCGAATCACTCGGAACCTTT
The DNA here is from genome assembly GCF_018294505.1 of Triticum aestivum. Lineage (NCBI taxonomy): Eukaryota > Viridiplantae > Streptophyta > Magnoliopsida > Poales > Poaceae > Triticum > Triticum aestivum. The sequence continues at coordinate 242,751,275 of NC_057798.1, forward strand.
CCGATGTCCGGATATAGTCGTCCAACATATCGATCTTTACATCTCGACCATTTCGAGACTCCTCATCATGTCCCCGGTCTCATCTGGGACTCCGAACTACCTTCGGTACATCAAAACTGTAGGACCTTGAAGTATGTCCAGAGGGGGGGTGATTAGACTACTTGACCGATTAAAAACTTAACCTTTTCCCAATTTTAGAGTTTGGCAGATTTTAGCTATCTTTGGACAAGTCAAGCAATCATCACACAATTCAAGCAAGCATGCAAAGAGTATATGAGCAGCGGAAATTAAAGCATGCAACTTGCAAGAAAGTAAAGGGAAGGGTTTGGAGGATTCAAACACAATTGGAGACACGGATGTTTTTGTCGTGGTTCCCATAGGTGGTGCTATCGTACATCCGAGTTGATGGAGACTTCAACCCACGAAGGGTAATGGTTGCGCGAGTCCACGGAGGGCTCCACCCATGAAGGGTCCATGAAGAAGCAACCTTGT